>NW_008341187.1:2179514-2218828 GCF_000622305.1 Nannospalax galili | reverse complement strand
GATGTTAAACCTCTGTCAGATGTGTCACTGGTGAAGATTTTTTCCCCATTCCATGGGTTTTCTCTTCACTTTTTTGATTGTTTTCTTTTACTGTACAGAAGCTTTTTAGTTTAATGAGGTCCCACTTATTGATTGCTGACCTTAATTCCTAAGCAACTTCTGTCTGATTTAGAAAATCCTTTCCTACACCTATATCCCTAAACCTGTTGGTTTTTGCCAATATTTTCTTCTAGTTTCAGAGTTTCAGGGTTTCACATTGAGGTCTTTGATCCATTTGGAATTTACTTTTGTGCAAGGTGAAGATCCCAAAAGTTCCACCAGAAAACTCCTAGAACTGATCAACACTTTCAGTATAGTGGCAGGTTATAAAATCAATCTACAAAAATCAGTAGCCTTCCTATATAACAATAACAAGCAATTGGAGAAAGAATACGGGGAAATGCTCTCATTCACAATTGCTGCAAAAAAAAAATAAAATATCTTGCAATACATCTGACCAAAGACACCAAAGATCTTTACAACCATGTTGATGGATTAGAAGAATTAATATTGTTAAAATGACCATCCTACCAAAAGCAATACATGGATTCAATGCAATCCCAATCAAAATCCCCATGACATACTTCACAGAATTAGAAAAATCCATCCTTAAATATTTATGGAGGCACAAAAGAGCCCGGATAGCCAAAGCAACCCTGAGCACAAAGAACAACCACTCGGGGGGATTACTATACCAGATCTCAAAGTATACTACAGGGCTATAGTCATAAAAACAGCATGGTACTGGCACAAAAACAGACAGATCAATGGAACATCATTGAAGATCCAAACCTGAGTACACGCAATTTCATCCACCTGATATTTGACAAAGGTGCCAAGAACACACAATGGAGGAAAGACAGCATCTTCAACAAATGATGGCATGCTACATTCTCAGCTGACCTTGAACTTGTATCAGTCTTTCTGCCTCAGCCTCCCTAGTGCTGTGGTTACAGGCTTGAGCTGCACAACTGGCTCAGAAAGACCTTTTTATTTGTAAAGAAAAATAGATGCCCCCAAATCAGTGTTATTCACTACTGTAGTAAAATGTGAATCATCATTTTAGTCAAGGATGTGCCTTCCCAACAGGGATAAGGCTTGAAGGGACAGTAATGGGAACAATCACCACGCTCCTTTCTCCCATCATCTGCCCTGCATTCATGTGACCCTGGGCTATTCTTGGTACCCAGTTTGTACTGCTGCTTGGTGGGTTCTCAACCATTTGTATTTTTCTTCAGATATGTTAAGAGCATTAACAGGGTATTTTTTTTCATTTGTTTTCTTTCCTTTGAGCACATTTCATGCAAGATTTATAGTTTACTTCATAGAAAGATGCCTTAATTCCAAAACTTCAGCGGGCATCTATGGTCACCTCTGTCAGTCATTTATGACCCAATCATTTTTCTTTAGATAACTGCTACCAACATGACCTTCTAAATCTTTTATTTAACTTTATAGGACTAAATAATGGTTATATCGTTTGTCATACAGTTCATCGCTATATTCAAACTTATCAACAGGAGATTTTTATTTTTAAACAGAGGTTATTTGTTTGTATTTATAAATTTCATTAATGGACAATGGAATTATTCAGATTTTTAGTACAGCTTTTAGATGCTTCTCTTGGAAACATCTGTTTTTTTGAAAAAAAATATTTTATTTAGAATTTTTATTTTATGTGCATGAATGTATTCCCTGCATGTGTGCAAAAGCATCCATGTCATGCACTGCCTCTGGAGCTCAGGAGAGGGCATTGGATTCTCCTGGAACTGGAGTTATGGACAGTTGTTAGCTGTCATGTGGGTTCTGGGAACTGAACCTGGGTCCTCTGAAAGAGCAGCCAGTCCTCTTAACTGCTGAACCATCTCTCCAGCCCCAACATATATGTTTATATATGCTCTACAATATGGTTTTCTGGATATTAACTGGAAAAGTATATGAAAAAGTGTGTGTGTGCATATGCGTATGTGTGTGCATATGTGTTTATGTGTGTGCATGTGTGGGCAGATGTGTGTGCTGCATGTGTTTGTGTGTATATGTGTGCATGTGTACATATATGTTTGTACATATGTGGACAGGTGAGTGTTTACGTGTCCATATATGTGTGCGTATCTCTGTGTGTGTGTGCATATATGTGCGCACATGTGCATATATATGTGTTTATAGGATACAGAAAACTACTTTGTTGTTTATTCTGAATTCAAACCTTCTTACTATGAACTGAAGGTGGAATAAACACCATTTCAAAGATGTTTGAAGTAAAACAGTAACAAAACCTTTTTTGACAGAGTCCTTTTTATTTTTGTATTAGCTCTTGGGAATTTACAGAATAGTTACATAGCATGGTTTTCAAGGATAAAAATGTTAACCCAATACTCACACTTCTGGGTTAATATGAAACTTTTGATTTGCCACAAAATTTGCATTATAGGCTGCTGAGCATATGACATAGGGAGAGAAATACAGAAATAATGAAGTATTCAGTGTGAGGGGTCTACTGATAGTGATTTGTGGGCACTGTGAACTTTTGCTTCTGTAAACAATGTCAACCCAAGAAAGTAACTTGTGAATGTGATTTTCTGAATTTATGTGCACATCTATGTGGAATAAATGACAGTGAAATTGCTGGGACAGTGGGTACAAGCAGCTGGGATTTGGCTTTACATTGTCAAATTTAACTATGGTAGCATTAAAGAAATACGGTCATGGTGTTTGATGGCCTTCAAGTGATACATGAGAAATTGTCAATATTCTGTAGAATATTCAGAATATGTTCTGGTCTGTGTAGGTCACATACTATTAAAGTGTATTTCTCTATGACCAGACTATTCCAAAGAATCCAGTGATTTTTTTTTATTCTTCTTAAAACATGCTAACTGGATGTAGCTAATTTAATTAGTAATATCAATGCATATCACATATATTTCTCTTTTTTTTTAGCCAGCAAGCAAGTTCTTTTATCTCATACATCACCTAAGAAAGGGCCAGAAGTGATAACTAAGAAAAAACTTCCACAAACAAGTCAGAAATCCATTAAAGGCAGACCTGGAAGTGTGGTAGTAGACACGGGTCTGCCTCTGCTAGAGGAGGAGGTCATCAACATGCCTACTATAGAAGAAAATTCTAGTACACCACAGGTATATTAACTGTAGAAAAGAATTGCTTGGGGCTTGGGAGATGACTCAATGGGTAAAATGCACCCATGTGACCCCAGTGCTGCAGGACAAGACAAGCTGATCCCAGGGGCTCAGTGGCCAGCCAGCATAGCCAAAATCTCAAGTTCAGGTACAGTGAGAGAACATATCTCAAAATATAAGGTGGAGGAAATGAGGAAGAAATCCCAAATTGGCCTCTGGCTGACACATGTACGGAGTAGTGCACCCACACCCATGTGCACGTATACACTACACCCACATACATACAGACAGGAGAGAGAGACAGAGACAGAGAGAGATAGAGACAGAGACAGAGAAGAAAAGAGAATTATTCAGATGGACTTCCAAAAAATCTAGCATAAAATAAAACTGACAATGTATGACACTTGCTATATGCAATGCCTTCCTCATATCACAAGAATGAAAGAATCTAACAATTGAGCAATTTCTGTGTCAGGATCTTTACATGACAAATTCCATCTCCAACCCTGTAACAAAGATGTTATTATCTTATTTTGAAAATGAGCTCTAATATATAACTCAAAACTTCATATATTTCAAAAAGGTCACGTTAATAAAAAATGACTTGAATGCATCCTAAGCTAAAGGGGCAACGATAATGTATATATCTTAAAGTAGCAGAATAAAGCATGACCTAGACATCAGGAAAAAGTAAAGGAACTGACAGGAAGATAAGATGCCATAAATAAGTCATAATATGACAGTAATTATAATACATATAAACATGGTCATCACATAAAGGCTAAAACAATTTAAGTTACATAAATGATCCAACTGTAAGTTGTCCAAAGCAACACTTTAAATGACTATCACAGGGCTCTCGAGATGGCTCAGGGGGTGAAGGCACTTGCAACCAAACCTGACGAACTGAGTTCAATCCCTGGGCCCCACATGGTGAAAGGAGAGAGCAGAATCACACATATTGTCTTCTGACCCTCACATGCATGCTGTGGCATGTGCAAGCACAGAATTGGGGGGGGGGATGGAGGGAGGGAGGAAAGAAGGGAAAGAGACAGAGAGAAACACACAGAATAAATAAGTAAATATAAAGAAAATCACACAAAGTTAACATGAACCAGAACAGAACTGATGATAGATCTAAAGCACCCAGAAAGCATGACAGACATGTGTGAAAGCAAAAGGAAGAATGAAGTAGTTGTGAACTTAACTAACATGGAGTCTCCTAACTGCCCAGCTCAGTGAAAAAGACTTAAAGGCTATTAGAAAAACAGAGAAAAAAAAAAAGAGACGAGCAAGAATTTGATCGAAATGTTTCTCAATCATATGTACTTTGTCTTAGTGTCCCCAGAGTAGTTTATTATTTTCTTGTACATGCATATGTGTGCTGTGTGCCTTCATGTCTGTGTGTGTATAAGGGCACACATGTGAAAGTCAGAGACAGCCTCTGGTGTAGGTCCATGCCTTCTAGTTTATTTGACAAAGGGTTTTTGTTTGCTGCTGTGTATGCAGGCTAGCTAGTTTAGAACTTATAGGGACTCTCCTGTCTCCAGTTCCCATATTTGCATAGGAGCAGTGGGATTCTAGACATGCACTACCTGGCTTTACATTGGTTCTGGGCATTTGAACTCAGGTCCTTGCATTTGCAGAGTACTTAACTCACTGAGCCATCTCCCTAGTCCGCTCAGGATATTTTAAATGATACATATTGGGGTTAGAGAGATGAGTCAGCAGTTAAGAGTACTTGCTACTCTGGCAAAGGACCTGATTCAATCCCTTCCCCAGCAGCCACATCATAACCACCTGTAACTCCAGCTCCAGAGGATCAAATACTCTCTAGCCTCTGAGAGCACCTGCAGTTACATGCATACACCTACATACATACATACATACATACATATGTATATACATACATACACACCTTCATATATAATTAAAACAAATCTTAATTAATAAAATTCTCAATAAAGCCCAAAGCATCTGTATAGTTTAGATATGAAATATTAACATAATGAAATAATAGGTACATTAATAATAATTTAAAGGACCATACATATGAAAACAAGATAAAATATATAATTTTTTAGTTAAAAAGAACATTAAGAATTATGAAACCTATGGAACTCAGTAATGATTGTTTTTTGTTTGTTTGTTTGTTTTGTTTTATTTGTTTTGCTTTGAAGCAGGATCTCTCTGTAGTCCCAGCTGGCCTGGAACTCACTACATAGACTAGGCTGGCCTTGATCACAGAGCTGGAATTCCCATGAGCTGGAATTACAGATGTGAGCTACCATACCCAGCCAATAATGACTTTTTGGAAACTCTACAAATCATAATTTGTAAGCAATACTAATAGGCTGATTTTTAGATTAATCAGCTGGACACAATTGATTAAAAACACATGAGCTAAGCTACTTAAAAGTTAGAAAAGACTTAAGTAGTAACTCATAGATAAAAGGATGAAAGAGTTAAAAAATGAAAGGGATATACATCAATGAAATTCATGAATAAAACCTACAAATTAATTATATCTAAGCGATTTCCTTTTGAGATCTATAAAATACATATGCTACTAGTAAGATCAAGAAAACCGGAAGATGTGAATTTACCAAATACAGGAATTTGGGATGGAATTTCAAAGGCATTAAAAGGTATTAAAAACAACTTTATGCTTGCAGATTTAAAAGCTAGGGCCAGGGGAAAGATGAACTCCTCGGGGTGGGTGAGGAAGGAAATTTGGAAAAATTCATAAGAAAACTGAAAATATGGATAAAATGATAAAGAACAATAAGATTTCAATGATAATATCGTCAAAGTCTCCAGTTGCTAGTTGTCATGTGACCAGCTGACTTGTGGAATGGGCCAAATACTTTGAAGGAGTAGATTACTCTAGAAAACAGAAGAAAACTTCTTGAACAGTTGGTGTGTCTAAAGCAGGGCTTGAACCCAGATAGCTCCAGCTTGTGAGGTTCTGCCCTTAACCACTACGCTCTGCTGCTTCTAAACCAGTCAGTAGCTTTCCTCTCTGCCAGCACCAACGCAGTGGACTACAGAACATGCTCTTTCATAACAGCGATGTGATTATAAAATATTTAAAAATTTACTTAATCACACACACACACACACACACACACACACACACACACACACACACGTTCTCCATGTAGTAAAACGTTACATTTTAACAAAGGACATAGGAAGTCAGAGATTGAGTGAAAACATTGAAGACTACAAACGACTTTTCTACTTAGAAAAGTAGTCCATGCTTTTCAGTCAGGTGAAATAATGTTACGAAGATATTGGTTAATCCTTTAAATGATTCTTTTAAAACAGGTTTAGAAGTATAAGAGCATTATAAGAAATTGTATATAGTATCTGCCAAGTATCCTGTGATTAACCTTGAAATTCTTACTATTTGCAAGAGTTGGTCTAAACTTACTCTGAAATTCATAAGGATGAATCACAATCTGCAAATAGTTAAAGTCAATCTTGAAAATGAAGGGCAGAGACAGAGAACTTCCTTCTCCAAATATTATGATGAACTAAACAGTCACTTTGGCTAAAATGAGTAATAGTTACTTCAAAAATAGGGATATGGAGCAAATTAAGAAAGCACAAATGAAACATTCATGTTTTCATTTTTTAATTAATTTATTTGTATAATGTTTTGCCTGTATGCATATAAGTGCACCCATGTTGTGCAGAGGCTACGGAGGCCAGAAGAGGGTGTTGGATCTCCTAGTACTGAAGCTAAAGATGGTTGTTAGCCACCATGTGGGTGCTGGGAACTGAACAAGGATCCTCTGTAAGAGCAGCCCGTACTCTTAGCCATCTCTCCAGCCCCAGATTCATGATTTTTTAAAAAAATAAAGATAGAAGTAAAACTGTCAAAGGAGTAAAAGTGTCCTGTCTTACAGAGGCTAGGAAAATAATTAACTGATAAAAGTATACCGCAGATAATATTGTAAACAAAAGTGGATTCCAGGTGTACCACAGATTCAGTCCTGAAATTTTAATAAGTGAAAGTAACAGGCAATGATGTAGGAGATTATTTTTGTACCTTAAAAATACATCAACAGCAACAACAAAAAACCCTAAAAGCCAACCACTTTGACAAAACACTCAAACTCTGTAATAATCTAAGAACTGCAAAACAGGACAGAAATGAGATTTCACACTATTCTCATTGCATTGTTAAAAATGAGACTTGGAAGATGGCAGGCAGTGGCTGGGGTGTTAAATGTTTATTCACCCTGTGTTAGAGTTTTTAAGAATATCCATATCATTTAAATTATGGTCATATAATTCATAAATCATATATTACCATATGCTCTGCCCAGTGTGTCATACAATGTACATGCTATGTATACATTTTCCCTTGTCCTTAACTGCTGCCTTTCCTTCTGCAGTGCTACAAGTACATTATACAGTGCTTGGTGTTGCACAACAGTTGGCCTCTCACAGATACTCAGCTGACCTTTGTTCAAGCATTGAAAGACTTAGAGAAAACTGATAGCAGAGGTATGTCACTCTAAATATTTATACATACCATTTTTATTTCATACAATGAAGAGTTATGAAATCATAAACTGTATTGTTTATAATTAATATTCTATGTCCGTTCCTGTTTCTTGTATTGATTTTATATTTCATTATATTTATGGCATAGTTTATGCAAACAAAAATATGTCATTATTGAGTAGATCTCATTTAAACATATTTTGTCTACTTAGCAAAACTTACTCATCAGTGATGCTTTTAAACATTTCAAGAAATATGCAGAGAACTTTTGTGTTTTTGCAGTTATATTTCCCCATAGTTGTCAAGAAAAATATGATGATACGGTGATAGCCTCTCAAGGTATCCAACAAATTTTTCAACTCCATGGGTACCTTTCTAGTGAATGAGGACTCTCATTTATTGTTTCAAACTATAAATTTTCTTCAATATTCTTGAGCAGGAAATTATAATTTTTTGACTTTGAAAATGAGAATTAAAGGGAACTGTCAGTCAGCCTCCAGCTGTAAGCTCGCGTCACATTATAAAGTAACTGAATGTGAGGAAAACTGTTTTTTCTATTTATATTCTTTTAAAAATTTATATCAGATGGTTTAATCACAAAAATAATATACAGAGATTATCTTAAAAATTAAATAAAACCATAAAAATAGCATAAGCCTGTGGCCCTGTAAGCTTCTAAGCTAATATTCCCAGTTACACTGACAGCATCGTCTGTGATAGCCTCCAGCATGTTTAATAGCACACATTATACATGTGTACTGCTTAATCACAATATAAATAATACAATATCACACATTTCCTAGAAAATTTCATGGAATGTGGGTTTTGCTGACATTTCTTTTCATTCCAGTTCACCTCCCTATTCCCTGACAGTCATTGCTTAACATTGCCCAGAGTGGCTGAAATACAGGAAAGGGAAGACCAGTATTCTTATATTCTTGCCAACATGACAGCTTTTCCAGAAACTAATGTGAGAGAAGCAAAAACCTCCTTGTAGGCCACATGTCAAGGTGCATGTGGCTGGTGGTCCTTACTGTGGCTGCATTGCCCTTGCTGTGGACTCCAGCCCCAGCACCTCAGGTCCCAGGCTGTTCTCTGGATCCTTGTCTATAAACGTCTCAGCTCCCACCCAGCACTCCTTAACTCAGCCTTATGGGTTATCCATAGATGTGAGCCAGAGCTCTTCAATTGGTTTGTTATCAATCACCCAAAACCCACCAAGTTCTAATGGATAATAAGTGGGCAAAGCCTACTGATTTTATTTATTCCTCTTTATGTATTAACAAACTCTTTATCTTTGTATTCATTCTTGTCAGGCTGTCACTTTGAGTATCCTTTAAATTACCCCTTACCCATGCTGGGGATGGGCTCAGTGATACGTGCCTGCCCAAATGATCCCCTCCTCCCCTGCAATGCCATTCCAAATCTCTTAAGCACATACTGTGCAAAAACTCATCTGGATTTCTTCTCTTTACAAATCAACGTGAAGGAACCCACTTGAAACAATGGATGGTACAAATCATGGTAGTTCATGTCCTTCTGCTGCCACATAGATGGCAAAAGATGGAAAAGTCTCGATATCAGTAGACTGAAATGTGTTATGCTGAAAGGTCTGTGTGCAAATAAAATAGTCACAATTATAGAAATGAATCAAAGTAACAGAGAGTGCCGTTTGGTGTGCTTATGTAGCAGCAAAGCTATTCTTTGCTTTTTAGTTTAGTTTTATTTTGTTTTGTTGTTCTTCAGGGACAATTTGTAGTGCCAATAAATTTTAAATTATATTCCTGGAGGCTCAGCATTATAGAAGAGCAAAGAATTAGAACCAAATCTCATTGTTTGGTCCATGCAATCTATTTCATGAGTTGCCTGTGTCTCTCCAGACTCAAGTTTTCATGTGATAATATTCTATTATGCCTGTCTTGACACAGCCTAGATAGTCAAGGTTCTGTTCCACATATTAAGTATAAATATAAAGCACATTGGGGGATGGAGAGATGGCTCAGTGTTTAAGAGCACCAGCTGCTCGTGCAGAGGTACACAGATAGCAGCTAACAACCATCTGTATCTCCAGTTCCAGGGAATCTGATACTTCCCTCTGGCCTCTGAAGAAACTGCACAGTCCTGGTGCACTTACATGCAGGCAAAATAGTCACACACATAAAATAGAAGTAGAAAAATCAAAAAATTAAAATATATATACAAAAATGACATGGAAGGGAAAAGTAATACAAGAAGAATAGCTCACAAAAAGAGAACTACTAGTAGAGATAAATGGCTCCTTGAAACAAAACTTACCAGCTATGTGCAGTGCCCTGGGTTATAGCTCAGAGACAGAGAGGAGCGGGAAAGGAAAGGGTGAACGTGAGGGAGGAGAGAAAGAAGGGGAGGGACAGGAGAATGATCACCTGAGATCAACTAAATATCTTTCCTCACAAGGAAACCTTGTTTCTAAATAACATTCAATGAAATTTCTAAGCATTCAGTAATGAAAGAAGACATATTTGGGCAAACATGTTAAGCTTTCCAGGACAAGATAGTACCATAGTATAATATAAAATAGGGACCAATTTACGAACAGAGTAATCAAAGGGGTAAAGTTAATAAAATGAATTAACTTTTTAGAAAGAAAGTTATTAGATGGGGAGATACATCATAGTGATAAAAATATGCTTCTTATCCTAAACTGGGGTTATTTGTCACCTGTGGAACTCGAATGAACAACACAGTCTTTCAAGGTAAAGAAGGTGAAGAAGGTACAAGATAATATGTAAGAAGCCCTTAGGTTCTAGTCGCATTCAAAAATGATACTGTCATTATTTTATAATCCAACTACAAAATAAGGCTTAAAGAATAATAATACGTATTATCTTATGACATTCCATTTGCCAATTTCGTGTCTGGATGGTCAACTGCTAAAATTAAACTATATTTTTCATTGAATGATGTATTTGCTGATGAAGAACAGTAAGCAAAGAAACTCAGAGCTGCATTGCATTTAAATAAACTGGAGAAATTTTCTACTTGAAAGGATATGTTGAGAAATACCTCCGAAAATCCAGCAGCTTTTGAGTTCAGAATAAGAACTCTACAATATCGTGTTTTAAAATGTGAATATAAAAGAGATTACATTTTATTTACTGCTGGAGTTACTTATCCTCTTACTTCATTGTGGGTCCTTGGGGTTAAACTAAGGTCATCAGGCTTGGCAGCAAACACTTTCATACAGTAAACCATCTTGTCTGTCCTATAAATTGGATTTTCAGATAGCTAATTTGATTCATTACAATGTATCAATACACCCACTGCAATGCTTCAATTATATTTACAGCTCAAAGTCTAATGGTTTAATTTTTTTGATTGCCTTTGATAGATTTTTGTTTTAATTTTATTGACTTTTTATGATTTTTTCATACAATATGGTTTGATGGTATTTAGATCTCCTACCATACCCACACCTCCCCCCACTGCACCACCCAATTTAGCGAGCTATCATATATGTGTATATATATATATATATATATGTAAAATATATGGGAGATATATATATATGGGAGATATATATATATATAAACATGGCCTATAGAGTCTGATTTGTGTCCCCAAATGTCCTTCAGTGTGGGCCCATCTACTGGGCGCACCAACAGTCTCATCCTTGTAAGACACTGTCTCTCTCCTTTCCAGAAGCTATCAATTGCCAAAAGTTCCTTAGGTTGGGTTGGGCTTTCTTATCCACTTCTCCATGTCTGTACTAGGATTTTGTCTGGTTTGAGTTTGCATAGGACTTGTGCATGCTGTAACCATTGCTGTGAGTTCATATAAGTAAATGACCTGGAAGACTGTTTCTTTGTGGTCATCCACCCCTTCTGACTCACAATCTTTCTGTCTCCTCTTCCACAATGATCTGTGAACCTTGGGAGGCAGAAGTTTGAAATAGGTATCCTAATCAGGGATAAGTCCTCTGCAGCCTCTTGTTCTCTGCACATTGTTCAATTGAGGGTTTTTGTGTTAATTGCCATCTCCTGAATAAGGAAACTTCTCTGGTGAGAGTCGAGAGACACATTCATCCTATGTGTAGAGGTTGCATTGAAGATGTATCACTTAGAGCTAAGTATCCTACAGACACTTATTCTCTGCATTTGATGTGTTATGTAACACTGTAATAGTCTCCATCCATTGCAGAAAGAAGCTCCTTTGATGAGGGGTGAAAGGTGCACTTTCTGTATACATGAGGATGCATATTTAGAATAAATGGGGAAAAGGGGGTAATTTAACTGGAGAGTGAGTAGAGAGGGTTATACAGCGGGAATGAGAAGAGAGATAAATAATTCTTAAATGGCATGAAAAACCAGAGGGAAATAAATTAGTTCCTGAAATCCTACTGAAAAATACTCATACAATAAATATATGAGTGCATCTGTATAGCAGAAGGCTATATAACAAAATGCACAGTCCCGGGCAGGAGAAACCTCCCTTCTGTCTGGTGTTGGTCAGAGTAGTTCAAGAGACTCCTCAAATAACACAGGCTATTTCCAGAGCCCTCGATTGCCTCCCAGAGCTTGAAGACCCTATTGCTGAAGACAGGCCACACTTCAGACACAGGATTTAGAGCAATAGAGCTGGACCTGACCTGGAAGCCTCCTCCCTGAAGACTAGGTCTCATGGTATCAGAGGATACTATACAAGCTGCCAAACAAGAAAACCATTCAATGATCCTGTGATCCTATTCAGCTGTAAAGCCTAATTAACAATGACTGGCCCAGCAAATTATTGCTATTGGTACACTGAAAGTGCTAGTGGTACTTTTTTCTTAGGGGTAATTAGCAGCTGTCTACTGGGAAGGAACTCATGTGTAGTGCTGTAAACATAGCCCAACACACATGACTGGAGAGGTCATAGATCTTAGAGAAAAACCTACTTTTGCCATGTCCTTAGACCAACCTAACACTTTACTTTTTCTTATAATTTGAAATGAATTTTTGCAAATTTCATACAATATATTTTATTGTACTTAGATCCTTTCCCCTATCTGCATTCTTCTCAGTACCACTCCCCCAGACCTATAGAGTAAAATTTGTGGCCCCAAATATCCTTTGTTATGGGTTCATCCATTGGAGCCTGGTCAACTGGCTGAGGAGAATGACTCTCCCCCTCCCAGCAGCCATCAGTTTCCAGTAGTTCCTTGGGTAAGGCTGGGGTTTTTTATCTACTTCCCCATGTCTATTTGGAATGTTGTCTAGCTTGAATTTACCTGGGACTCATGTATGCTGTCACCGTTGCCGGGAGTTTATATAAGTAACTCACCAGCTGTCTGGAAACCTCTGCTTTCTTGTGATCATCTACCACCTCTGGCTCTTAATCTTTCTACTCCCTCTTCTGCAATGATCCCTGAGCCTTGGGAGACAGACGTTTGATATAGGTGTCCTATCTAGGGATAAGCAGTCTGAAAACTCTTATTCTCTGAACATTAGCCAGTTGTGGTTTTCTGTGTTAATTCACCGTTTGCTGCATAATGAAACTTCTCAGGTGAGAGTTGATAGATGCATTAATTTGTGGGTATAACAGTAAGTCATTAGTAATCAGTTTAATACTATATTTATTTAGCTGAGTAATTGTCTAATGTTCTAATTTTAAGAGTATAATATATTTAGAGAAAACATCAATTACTGATGTGTTCAAATTAGCTAAATTTAAAAATATAAATACTTATATGAAGAATTAGTTGGTCAGGGGATGGAGAGATGGGTCAGCAGTAGAGAGCACTGGCTGTTCTTGCAGAAGACCTGGTTTTGAATCCCAACACCCACATGACAGCTAACAACTGTCTGCAACTCCAGTTCCAGGGGATCTGACAGCCTCTTCTGTCCTCTGCGGGCATTGCACAACATGGATGCACTTAGCTATATGCAGGCAATGCACACATACACATAAAATAAAAATAAGAAATAGAATTTAAAAAAAAGTTTGGGAAGTTTCACTTTCTACTGAAGTTTTCCCTCTACTGCATTCTGCATCCATGTCAGGCAGGGTAAGAGCCCTAAGGAAATGCCATGAAAGGCTTTTTAAGTTCATTTCATCAACCATTCTCCCCAGTACTTCTCTGCAAGGGATGTTGGATTCCAATGACTGTTTCCTCCAGGGATGGCCTCAGCAGGGGCACACACCCCTGGGGTCAAACCTTCCCGTTTTGAGTCAGAAGGATGTTTTTCCTCTGAAATTTTATTTCCATATATGCTACCAACACATGCAGATTTTTTTTTTTGTAAGCCTGGCACACTAAAGCAAACAACCTGATCATGACTACATCACATGAATTAATAATTGAACGAGATGTGATGGACACAACATGAATACAGACACATTTTAGATTTTATCAGCATAGAAGGGAACAAGAGAAGTGTGTAAGAGGCAAAGGTTTTGTCTACTATTGAAATTACACTGATATTAGAAGAGCCCTAAGGAAATGCCATGAAAGGCTTTTTAAGTTCATTTCATCAACCGTTCTCCCCAGTACTTCTCTGCAAGGGATGTTAGATTCCAATGACTGTTTCCTCCAGGGATCGCCTCAGCAGGGGCACACACCCTGGGGTCAAACCTTCCCGTTTTGAGTCAGAAGGATGTTTTTCCTTTGAAATTTTATTTCCATATATGCTACCAACACATGCAGATATTTTTTTTTTTGTATGCCTGGCACACTAAAGCAAACAACCTGATCATGACCACATCACATGAATTAATAATTGAACGAGATGTGACGGACACAACATGAATACAGACACATTTTAGATCTTATCAGCATAGAAGGGAACAACAGAAGTGTGTAAGAGTCAAAAGTTTTGTCTGCTATTGAAATTACACTGACATTAGTCTAAAATTATTGATTATAAATATTTTAATTATAATCCCCCAGATAAACTACTAATAAAATGAAAATGTATAGAAAACAAACAAAAACTCAAGAGAATTAAAATGCTGCAGAAGTCAGTATGCTTTTGACATAAACGAAGGTAGTAACAGAAGACTAGAGGAATAAAAAGGACATGAAATACATAGTAAAATAAAGATTGAAATGACAGATATAAAGCTTTCCTTTTAATTATAATCCCCCAGATAAACTACTAATAAAATGAAAATGTATAGAAAACAAACAAAAACTCAAGAGAATTAAAATGCTGCAGAAGTCAGTATGCTTTTGACATAAACGAAGGTAGTAACAGAAGACTAGAGGAATAAAAAGGACATGAAATACATAGTAAAATAAAGATTGAAATGACAGATATAAAGCTTTCCTTTTGGGGATTTTTGTTAAATATAAATTTAAATACTTTACAACTAAACATGATCTAACTGTATATGTTTATGAGGGGCATTCTGTGGTTCAAAGACACAGATCGTTTTAAGACAAAAGGTTAGAATAAATAATACAAATAGCAACCAAAACAAACCTGGAATGGTTGTGCTAATGTCAGAAAGAATTGATATTAAGATTTAGAAAAGTTATGAGTTCATTTATAACAGGGAAAAGGCCACCTAGTCACGAAATAAAGCCATTATACATGTCTGAACCTAACAGCAGAATTTCAACATGCATGAAACAAAAGCAGAATTGAAGACATAGGTCATTCTACAATAGTAGCTGGGAGTTTAATAAGGGGCAGAACAATTAAACAGAAAATCAGTGAAGATTATGAAATGCTGAATGACGGTGCACAACCTAAAAGTTGCTGGTCTCCCCTCAGCAACACAATGAAACAAAAGCAGAATTGAAGACATAGGTCATTCTACAATAGTAGCTGGGGATTTCAACATCCTGAGTTTAATAAGGGGCAGAACAATTAAACAGAAAATCAATGAAGATTATGAAATGCTGAATGACAGTGCACAACCTAAAAGTTGCTGGTCTCCCCTCAGCAACACACTTGCTTCTCACAACCTGGAACAGCAGCAAGATAGACCACACAGGAAGCAGTAACACGAGTCTAACAAATGGGAGAGAATGGAAATTATGCAGATGTGTTGTCTGATCACAGGTGAAGAAAATAAGAAACCAGTAAGAAATAATATCTTACAGATGGATATAAACCACAGCTTTTGGGGGTTTTTGGTTTTGGTTGTTTTTTTGTTTGTTTGTTTGGGGGTGTTTTTTTTTGGTCTTTTTTGAGACAGGGTCTCCCTGTAGCCCCAGCTGGCCTGGAACTTGCTAAGTAGACTCGGCAAGCCTTGAACTCACAGGGATCCACCTGCCTCTGCCACCTGAGTGCTGGGACTAAAGGCCTGCACCACCACGCCCAGCTGAAACCATACTTCTTTAAATCAACTTAATTTTTTTTGTTAAAACTAGAAAAGTAGAAAAAGAAAAGAAAAAGTAAAAACAATCTGAAATCACACAGAAGGAAGGGAATGGTTACAGCAGAAATAAATGAATTCAATATTGTAGCACAGGCAGCAACCAGGGTAGTTACACCAAAATGAAATAAAGGCATCCAGAAGGCAGACAGAGTGACGGGCGGTGATAGCTCCAGCACCTTAATATCCTAAATCCCACTAGTTTACACATAGCAATGTTATTTATAGTAAATGAATATCTCAATTTCATTAAAAAATTGACAAGCTGTAATAAAACAACCATTCCTTTTCTTACAAGGAAAGAAATCCAAACTCTTTCGCTGCTCCACTTTCACAATGGCCTTCCCTTATTCCTATCTAAAACAGATTTTTTTGTCCCATCATGACTTCCTGTTTGCCATTTTCATGTCTTTCTAGCTCACGAGAAACACGAAGAATTAATTACCACAGGAAGCCCTGAATCCCATGCTATCAGTGAAGGGCAAAAGTCTGTAGGAACTTCCAAAACAACCAGGAAAGGCAAAGAGAAAGCTGCTGAGAAGGAAAAGTTAACCAAAGAAAGACAAGCTCCTCGCTTTGAGCCTCAGGTGGGTGTGAATAGGCCTTTTTCTCTTGGAGTCACTTCGTGTACTTGGATTCATTGGGTCATAGCTGACCCATCTCTCCTAACAGATTCTATCTTGCTGATCCCACCAATCATCTAGACATATTGAGGACATTTCTTGGACACATTTTCCTGAATTTCCTCCCCTGGTTAATATCAAAAAACCATTAGTTGAACTGATCCTATGTAGCACACTAACTTTTGATCTTGGGTTTTTAAGATTAATGTGATATGATCTCTGTCCTCACAGGACTCGTGCAGTAGAGAAGACTGAAGATTAACAGGGAGCTTTTGTTTATTGATATACTTATTTCTGAGGCCGTAGAGATGACTCAGTGGTTAAGAGAGCACTGGCTGCTCTTGCAGAAGACCGGGATTTGATTCCCAGCATCCACATGACAGCTAACAACCGTCCATAACTCCAGCTTCAGGAGATCCGACACCCTCATCTCACCTCCAAAGGCATTACATGACATGAGAGCATTTACATATATACAGACAATATACTCATACACAGAAAAAAATAAATAAATAAAATATTTTAAAATATACTTATTTCTGGTGTGCAATCAGAGCATACACTAGGAAAGTGCTCTCTCCCTGAGCCACACCCTCATCCCTGACAGAGTTTTATTGATAGGTGTATGTGCAGTGGTAGAAAGGGTAAGATACCTAATCTAGCCTTTTCATGGAGGAATTAAACCCCAATCTAAGTCAATGAGCAAAGACATACTGAAAATAGCCGTTATAGTTTTTGGTAGCATTAAAGTATGAGGGGCTGGAGGGTAAGTGAGGATCTGAAGAGAGACTGGAGCTGGGGCTCAGTCTACAGCACAGGCACCATGACCCCAAGCTGTTTGGGGGCCTAGTTAGGTATTGCAGTGAGGACAGGTAAGGAAGAAGGTGCTAGTGGCCAGTTTGAAGAGTATGACATGGAACCTAAAGATATTCAAATTCAAGTAGGAATACAGACAAACAACTACCCATGAGGGTTAAAAACTTCCTCACTACTTGTGATGATTTGTTTTTGTTAGGTATTTAACAAGTGAAGTAACATGATCAGATTTAAATTTCAGATACTCTAGGTCCTTTTGAAGGTACTGATTCAAAAGAGTTAAGAGAGGCTGGGGAGATGGCTCAGTAAGTAAAGCATTTGGACAAGCATGAGGACCTCAGTTTGAATCTCCATAATCCACGTAAAAATCTGGATGTAGCCTCATAATCCTGTAACCCCATCACTGTGGGGGACAGAAACAGGAAGATTGCTGGGGCTTGTTCTTGATGGATGCCAGTCTAGATCCAGGTTCAGAGAGGGAAAGAGCAGCAGCATCCTCCTGTGGCTCTGCATATGCCCCATACACCATATACATATCACACTGGGGTCTGGGGATGGAGGTAGGTTAGAAAATTATTCAAATTCAGTGATCTAAGCAAAAGAGTGCAAGGTATTCTGTGAAGAGGGCAGAAGAGAGGTGCGGTTATTATCTATATTAGGTGTTAAGAAAGAAGAAAGAACAAATTGTGACTCTCAGGTTTCTGGCACGTTCACCAGGTCACATCCTGGTAGCACTCATAAAACATAAAATAAGGGGCAGTTATCAAATAAGAAGAAGTGAGAATTTAGGTGTCCCAGACTCCAGAAATAGAAAATATCATGCACTTGGATCTGAAAAATTATTTTTCTTAGCTGGAGGATATCCTTGGAAAAGCAAGATTAACTGTATCCACAGATTCCTACAATAGCTCTCCCTTAGAACCTTAACAGTTCTCTCTCTACCAATAAAAAATTGAGGCTGGGAAAATTCCTCATCAACTCACCTGTTGGGTCACTTAAAAGATAACAAAAGCTAATGCATGTGTTTTCAAAAGTAAATAATAAAAGAATTTCCATCTGTGGGATTTAGTTCTCATTTAAACACTAAGGGAATCTTGTAGGAAGCAAGGTCTTTTGGGTAACACTGAAATAGACTGCAAATGAAAACTTGATTCAGTGGCTACAACTTCCTCCATTCCCCAACTGCATTCTTTTAGATAGAAACTGACACAGCCTTGACTTTTTGTGAGGTAGTCCATAACCATGTCAGCTTTATCACTGAACTTGTCTGGTGATTTCCTTGAAGATCCCACTTCCAAGGTGTCTTGAGTCAGTTAGCTTATGAAAAGCCTTCAGCCCCAGATGAGAGCTCGTTCAGGATCACTTAGGCTGAGGATAAAAAAATGAAGTAAAAGGAACCTGTCCTCAGAGACTGGGGCACACATCACACACACCAGCTTTTAAAGTGGACACGGTAGGGGAGAAATTGACAGAGAGGCTATTTGAAGAATTAAAGTCTCTCTCTACCTGATCTGCGTTAATGAACCTCTCCGACGTAGAAAATGCCAAAACCTGTGTCTGCAGCTTAGCCTGTGGTCCTTGCAAGTGATTCTATAAGACACTACAGTGCAATCAATTTTCAGAACGAGCATATGGCAAGTGTACTCAGATGGGGATGACCCGCAATCCCGATCTCATCTTTGTGAAGAGATTATGAGGTGGCATAAGTACAATTTAGAATTGAATTTTTTACAGTTATTTATCTATCTTCTATGTGTTTTGTGTGTATGCATTACTGTGCATGCGTTATTGTGGCCCACATGTGGAGGATGGGGAACAACTTGCAGGAATCAGTTCTCTCCTTGTCATATGCCTCCCAAAGACCAAACTCAGGGCCTCAGGTTGCCTTTGACAGCAAACAGCATTACCCGATGATCCATCTTGCTGTTTCAATTTAGACTTTCTCCTGTATAGTTAAAGTTTGCATAGAGGGATGGGCACAAATCCTTTTTTTTTCTCTCATATGTATATATGGTAATGTGTGTGTGTGTGTGTGTGTGTGTGTGTGTGTGTGCATGTACACATGTATAGGTGCATGTGTTCACACATGCCTATCAAGGCCCAAAGTTGACACTGGACATCTTCTTCCTCAATCACTTTCCACTTACTCGCTGAGGCAGAGTCTCTCAACTGAGCCCAAAGTTTGATGATATGGGTAGTCCAGTTTGCCCTGGGGATCCCCTGTGCCTACATTCCAAACACTGAGATTACAGAGAGCTGCTGTGCCCAGTTTAAAGGGTTTCTCAGTCCTCACAAACTCCAGTCCTCACACTTTCTGTCAAGCATTTTTATCTACATAGCCCCACGGGCACAACTCTTGGTTTCTGACAAGCATGTAATTCATGTTCATTAAGCTACAGATTCCAGATCATGTTCCTAAACCCATTGCTGTTAATTTTGTCACCCTGCACCAAAGCTCCAGGGAACCACTGATCTGCTTTCCATCATCAGGTTAACTTCATCTGTTATGGAATTTCATACAAATAAACCATACAAGGTGAGCCTTTTAGTGCCCAATTTGTTCATACCAATGGGGGCATCTGGCTGCGGTTTATCATGATTCAGTGTCAATTGTACCCAATGATATGAGTTTGCTATACCTATTGATGGATGAATTGAATTGTGCTATTCAATTATGTCATTGCTACTCTGCCATGAATAATGGTACAATCACCATTCTTACACAAGTCTTAGGGAAACTGTGTTTTGATTTCCCTTGGGTAAGTAGCTAATAGTGAAATCATGGATGCGAGAGTAAAGCCTTTTGAGTGGAGGAAATCATTAGTTTTTAAAACCTTTTGTTTTGTTTTCACTGTGTTTTTAGCAAATAGCCCCTGTCCATGCTCAACAAGACGATCCAAACAAACCCTACTGGATTTTGAGGCTGGTCACTGAACATTCTGAGTTAGATCACATCAACCTGAAAAAAGACACAGAACGAGCCGATGAAATCCGAGCCATGAAGCAAGCCTGGGAGACAACGGAGCCAGGGAGAGCAATCAAGGTCAGCCTGCTTGAAAAGCCGTTATTTCTTATTTTTTTCCTTTATCTGTGGTCTGAAGGAAGAACCATGTGTGTGAAGCCACAGAGGTTTTCTCTCCAAATAGTGTCTGAAATTTTATCAGATCTAAACACCTCAACTCTCACCACATCTGGACACGCTGTAAAATATTGCCCTCCTGATTCCAGAAGACTCACAGAAGTCTAAACTATGAACTCCCTTTTTGTCACATGTCCAGGTGGGGCTGTACCCACATCTACATATAAAGCCTCTAAAAAAGACAGCAGGCAAATGTTTAATGTTTGATTTCCTACTTTGAAGAGCCTTAGGTTAAAAAGCACCCTTGTGGAATATAAACACCTGGCTTTCCCCTTGCAGTGGATGAAACACAATTAACTCTCTTGCCTAAAGTGTTCCCGTGCCCTCACTCAGGGTAATTGGGGCAGATGAATAAAGATGGGGAACCATTGGATCTGAGATGGCATGCCCATGAGATTATTAGTATTAAGGTGGTGTCTCCTCTCCCTCCTCCCCCTCTTCCTCCTTCTCCCTTCTCCATCCTCCTCCTGCTCTCTCCTCCTCCTCCTCCCCCTCCTCCTCCTCCCTCTCCTCCTTCCCCAGTTCCTCTCCCTCCTCTTCTGTCTCCTAGTCTTCTTTATCATGATCTTCAAATGGTCAAAACCACAGATGGCTCAGAATTTGAGCCTATTTAATGAAGAAGAGCTGGCTTGGTCCAAACAGCCCTACTAGATTCATGGTTTCCTTTTTCATTTTCTTTTTCTCAATTCCTAGTTTTCTGTTCCTCTGAGTACCATGAACTTTTGCTACCTTTACTGGTTGCTGGTTTTCAAAGCGCTCACAAGGTTGATGTCTGTCTTCCAGGCTTCTCAGGCCCGTTTGCGGTACCTCACCCAGTTCATTAAGAAGCCATCAGAGATGGAGACTTTGTATGCAACTCAAAGTCAAATTAAACCCACAGAAGAAGGTCAGTGAAGCTCACCCCAGTTGCCCCAGGGAACATGACTGTTATTTGTACCTCTTAAGTATTCAGCAGGCCATGGTTAGTGAGATAAAATAATTTTAGAATTTCTAGTCTTCAGGATTGTGAAAAGTCATACAACTTCACAGCAGGACATGAACAGTGCTTCAATTATCAAACCATTTTCACGTAGTTTTTCATCTAATTCTCACATCGCTATCCTCCAAACGCAAGCAGATACGATTTCCTCATTTAAGATGAAGAGCCTGGTGTGGTGTTGTACACCTGTAATCCTAGTATCTAGGAGTTCAAGTTCATTCTCAGCTTCATAGTGAGTTCAAGGCTAACCTGGGTTACAGGAAACCCTGTCTCAAAAAGAAAAACAAAAGATGAAATCAGAGATAAAATAAAATTACTACCTCATGTGAAAGTACGAAGTTAGTGGAATTAGAGGCAGGGCTACTACTGTAAATCTGGCACCATAATAATAATAACAAGAATCATCATAATAAAGCTAACTGCCTATATAGAGTGATAGTCTCAGCCTGCAACCTGCATTATTTTTCTTATTTTAAACCCTGGAATCCAAAGAGCATTGCTTCCTAGACCTAGAATACATATCAAAAAGCACATATATTCATGTACCTTCTATTAAATGGTGATGTGTTTGCATCTAACCTATGTGCACTCTCCCATGTTCTTTAATTTATTCTTGTGTTTCTGATAATCCAGATGCAATATAAACTCTAAGAAGTTGTTATACTCTATTATTTAGAGAATGATATAAAGAAAAGCAAATCTGTATATGCTTAGTACAAATGAAACTAGCATAGAACTTACTGCTTAGCAAATAACAGTATAACCTTTTAAACAATACTTTTAAAATTATTTTTAAATCATGCATCATTTATTATATTGTGTATGTGATGTGGTGGGGAAGGTGTGTCTTCCAGCACATGTGTGGGGGTCAGGTGACTTTGTGGACTCTGTTTTCCACTTTTATGTGGGTACCAGGGATTGAACTAAGATTACTAGGCTTATACAGCAAGTATACTTCTGAGCTACCTTGCCTTCCCACTAATAGTTTTGATCAATGGTGAGTTGACTGAATCCATGGATGTGGAACCTACAGATATAGACAGCAAACTATGTTTTGTTAATACTCATATATCAACCCATTGATATATATTCCAGTTTTCTAAGGACTCAGAGAGCCTCAGTGCTATTTCTAAGTTCACAGGTTATACAGCAGCCCAGCCAGCATTCAGACAGGGCCTCCTTGATCCTGTGACTTATCAGGGACACTTGCCTGTATCCAACTATCACCAGGTTGGGTTTCTGTGGAAGCAGAAATGATTTACACACTAATCAGAAAATAATGAAAATTAGATTATTTGCAATGAATGAGTAAAGAGTAATGTGTGACTGATGTGGTTGGAGTAGATTATTACAGTTTCTCCATGGCCAAGGAGTCTGAAACAGTGGACATAGAATCACTACTAAGAAAAATCTTCCCAGCTTTAAGATTTCACAAGCAAGGACCCTTTTCAGTTGTGTTTCAAGGCAATATTAAGTACCTGTACATAGGAGCCCATCCCAGAAAGAAGGACCTGACCTGTGTACCATGGTCTGCAGAGCTGATGGCATCTCCTTCAGGGCTTGCCTTCTCAGCAGTCCTTGTTATTAAAGATCTCACTTCTGGGGCTGGAGAGAGGGCTCAGTGGTTAAGAGCACTGGCTGCTCTTGCAGAAGATCTGGGTTTGAATCCCAGCACCACATGGTGACTAACAACCATCCATAAGTCCAGTCCCGGGGGATCTGAGATCCTCTTCTGCCCTCTGTGGGCATTGCCCGATAAGGGTGCATCTACATACATGCAGGCAATACAATCACACACATAAAATAAAAATAAAAAACTTTTTAAAAGATCTCACGTCTATCAATAATTGTCTCATCTTCTAAAAGCCTCTTATTCTATGTGATTTAGTAGCCCAAGGAAGCTTCCTGGCACACTGTACTGCCCACATTATTTTTTTTTGGAGTTGGCAATGATTGATTTTGTTGTTACTGGTGCTCTGTTTAGACACTGAGGAACTTCTGAATCATCTTCTCCAAACCAGTGCTCACACAAGCAAACCATGTTAGATTTTTTTTTTTTTTTTTTTTTTTTTGCATGTGGCTTAGCAGACATGTTTTTTCAGGGACATATAATTTGTGTTGTAGGAGAAACAGGAGGAGCTGGTGGGAGAGATGGAGACAGCAAAGAACTGCCACCAACAGCAGCAGGGAGCATGCTATGGAAAAAGTGGCAGTTGACCAAGAGTGTAAAAGATTTGACAAAATCCACCAGCAATGAGAGCAGTGTATCCATCTCTGGGAAGGAAGAATGGGAGCAGATCATGCGCAAGGACAGCACTGGTAAGTACTGATTCCACCGTTAAGCTGTATGCACGTCTGAAATAAAGTTATATGAGCGATCACGACAAATGCATGTGATACTGGGGTTCCTAAACAGGAAATAGACATCTCTTATGCTGATGCCACAGCAAGAATCTCTGGCAGATGTTCTGAGGCTCCATGGCAAAGCTCCATGCCCATCACCCATGTGAAAAAACAAGCGGGAACTTGGTTGCAGACAGTAGGGAGTGGTCAGTGTCATAGCTGCCTGCGATGGGGCTGCTGGTCAGGGCAGTCAAGAGATCAGCCGAACTGAGCAGGATGATTTGAATAATAAGTCATCTACTGTGAGCTCTCTGATGTGCTCCAAATTTTACTGGGCTTCTGGAAGCCCACACACATATCTAAGGTTGTGTGTGTTACACTCAAGAGAGTCCAGAGGGTCATGATATCCATGTGCGCCTGGCTCAGTCCAAGTCCTAAATCAGAGAAAGCAATGGAAAATGCACACACTAGCAGATCTTTGAATGTGGTCCCTGGCCACACAGTTTCCATAGTCAAGAGTAGAAGCCTCTGCTGATATGGCATGTTTAAGGAAACCCCTGACAATTGGCTGACATTCAGACCCTTCTGACCCAAGGATGGTCTCTAGGAAATGAGGCTTAAAAATTCAAACCAAAGAAAATTGAATAGAAACACCATTGACTAAATACTACAAGGAAGTCAAGATGTTATAAGGAACCAGAATCTACAGTTACATTGTTTTATAGACAGTGTCCAATTTTTAACCAAATTTATACTAGTCAGACAAAGAAATAGGTGAGGCTGATGCATAGGGTAAAACGAGCAGCAATTAGAAGGCAGCTCTGGGACAGCACACCTGATCAGAAGTTTCAAAGTGGCTGTTATAACTGCAATGGCAAAACTAAAGGAGGGCCGAGGACATGCCTGAGTGGGAAGAGCACTTGAAGCACAAACACGAGGACCTGGCTTCAAATCCACAGCAGCTATGTAAAAAGCAGGGCATGACCACACATGTCTGTAACACCAGAGCTGTCAGGGACAGAGACAGGAGGATCATGGGGACATGCTGACTGCCAGCTTAACTCTAGAGTCAGTGAAAGATCCTGCTTTAGGGGAAAAGGCAGAGCGATAGATCAAGACTCCTGATGTCATCCTGTGCATGCACACCTCCACATGTGTGCATAAGCCACACACACACACACACACGGCGGGGGTGGGCACTAAAAGAAACCATGTTGAAAGAATTTACTTGTCACTATGAAGCTAGAAAGTATAACAAACCAACTGAAAGTTCTGAAGTTAAAAGTACAACTGAAATAAAGAATCCAGTATAGAAACCAGCATGCTACTTGGGCTAACAGAGGAAGAATCAATAGTGTGCCCCTGTCAGTAGAGATAATCTAACAGGATTGAAGGAATGGAAAGCAGGCATGCAGAGCTAAAAAGAGCCATCAAACATACGAAAGTCTTTGTAATAGACTGCCTGAAATACTATATGGAAAATGACGGAAAACAAGATGGAATCAGTAATGGCTGGAAACTTTACAACTTTTATTGAAGGAAAACATCACTTAAATACATATTCAAGAAACACAAAGAATTATAAGTGAGATGAATTCAAGAGGATTTAAAGTTGAACACATCTTAATCAATCTATCAAAAGAAAATACGGAGAGAAATCCTTGAAAGCTTTATAAGGAGAAAAGTGGCATCTTACTCAAGAGAACTGCAATAAGGTTAAGAGCTAACTTACCCTCCAAAACAGCAGAGGCAGTGAGGTGGTGGAGGTGGCATTGTGGAATTGAAAGAAATACTATTGACCAAGAATCCTGTATCCAGTTAAAAAAAAATCCTTAAAATTGAGTCAAAATAGGAGTGGGGATGGGGGTACAGCCCCCTAGTACAGCACTTGCCTAGCACTGAGAAAAGAAAAAGGAAGGAGGAAGATGATTGAGGAAAGACAGACATATCTTCCTGAAAACAAACACTAATGGATAGACTCTAGAAGATGTCACTTCAGTAAGTACCAAAGGAAATCCTCTGGATTGAGAGAAAATGACCTCGGAAAGTAATTCAGATTCATAAAGAGAGGTGATTATGTAGATGCATGTTTGAAGAAAGCAGAATCATATTTTTGAGTTTTCAAATTGACTTGAGAAGACTAGTTTGAAGACTGTATTTGTGGACTTAACATATGCTAATAATAACAGAAATGTTGGCAGAGGAAAAAGGAGCCATATCAGAAAAGATTTTATATCCTGCTTGAGTTCATCCTAATCTGATGTAGAGATGGCTAACTGCAATGTGTATTGTAAAAAAAAAATGCTTTCAAACAAGTGAAAAAGCAACTCAGCATGTCCAAACCAAGGCAGTGCTAAAAGGGGAGATTAGGGAAACCTCCCTTGAAAAGTGATCCTGCAGCCATCAGTGCAGCTCAGGGAATCAGAGAAATGAGATCAAAGCAAGGCCAGAGAAATGAGGACTAAAAACAAAAATACAAATAACTAGCAGCTTCCTTGAAAAGAAATAATATCCACAAGCCTTTAGCTACACTAACTTTAAAAAGGAAAAGAAAAACTCAGATAAGTAAAACCAGCAATGAAAGAGAAAATATTAAAATTGACAAGACAGAAATGCGAAGGCATCTTTAGGCATTATTATGAATAATTTTTAAAGAAATATATTCTTATTTTATGTGTATGAGTGTTTTGCCTGTGTGTATGTTAGTGCACCCTTGTCATGCAATGCTCATTGAGATCAGAAGAAGGCATCAGATTCCTTGGACCTGTAGTTAGGATGGTAGTTAGCTGCCATGTGGGTGCTGGGGACTAAACCCAGGTCCTCTGCAAGAGCAGCCAGTGCTCTTAACCACTTTCCAGCCCTATATTATGAACATCTTATACCAACAAATATGACCTACAAGAAACAGACAAGTTCCTGGACACACACAGCTCACAGAGTTTGGATGCTAAGGCTCAGAAGATGGCTAAGTTGGTAAAGCACTTGCCATAAAGCATGAGGACCTGAGTTCAGCTCAGGCAAGCACGAGCCAGGGAGGCAGCCTGTGTCTGTAGCCCTAATGCTTGACGCAGGTGGATCCCCAGGGCCTGCTGGCCAGTCAGTGCTGCCCAGACAATGAGTTCCAGGTCCCATGAAAGACAGTGTTTCAAAAAATAAAGTGGAAAATCATGTAGGAAGACATCCATCGACCTCTGGCCTCTGCATGCTTGCCTGCACACATATACACACAAATAAAAAAGCAAAATTAAAATAAAATATTGGACAATATATAAGTAGAAAAACCTAAACCAATGAACAGCAAGTAACAGACTGAATCAATAATAAATTCTCCCATCAAAGAAAGGCCAGGGCTACTAGCCACCTTCACTGTTGTTTACCACCAGTAAAGTTCAAACAGTTCTTTTTAAAATTATTTCAAAAAGTTGAAAAGGAGGAGAATCTTTCACAATCATTCCATGAGGCCAGCATTACATGGATCTCAAACCAGACAGGGACAGCAATACAATAAAACTACTGGCCATCATGCTTGATGAAAACAGTTGTGAATATCCTCAACAAATCTTACAAGCCAGGGGTTGAGAGACAGCTGGTGCTGTTCCCAGCACCATACCTGAAGGCTCAAAACTGCCCCCATAACTCAGTTCCAGGGGATCTGATGCCCTCTTATGGCCTCTTTGAGGACACACACTCACAAACAGATACATACTTAAAAATAAATCTTTTTAAAGAACTGGCCAACCAAATCTAAAAGTACATTAAAAATATTATTTACTGTGATCACATAGCAGTTGCCCCAGGCGTGTAAATATAGTTCAATAGATCAATAATCAGGATATACCATATAAATGTGCAGTCACCGCCAGCCACTCTTCCGTTCTCATGGGTGCCGCTCCTTCGTTCTCATGGGCGTCAAGGCTGCCCCTCTTCTCACCCTGGGCTGAGGCTGTTCTTCTGCTCACCTGGTGCCACCTTCTGTCGCCACTGCTTCTGCCCAGTCCCGGACCCCAGGGCTGGTAAGGAGACTGTGTCAACGGAGCCACATTCAGACACAGGAGACCAGGTTCAGTGACACAAATCTGCTTTATTGCAGGAAGGCACAAGCTTATATAGGGGTAGTGGTCCAATCACAACACAGCAAGTAGGGTATCTTATTAGCATAACAGGTTTAGCGTCCTATCACAGTACAGCAAGTAGGATACCTTGTTAGCATAACAGACTTAGCCTCTTATTAGCATAACAGACTTATCATCCTATCACAGAATAGCGGGTAGGATGCCTCATTAGCATAATGGGTTTCAGATCACAGAGCCTGGATTCCTGTAAACCACGTGACCCTGACTGTTGCACTATCTAAGTGTTGCAATTTGGAATACCTAAGTGTTGCAATTTTGGCGTCCAAAGGTGGTGATTAGGGAGTGGTGAGCTCTAGGCATCAGTCTCATGATCTGCCAATGGGAGCAAATGTCACAAGGTGTTCCTTGTGGTTCCAGCAATCAGGCCATTGCCTCAGGCCTGCTGTATGGCTGTCAATAAGACTTTCACCCTAGGCTCAAGCCTGTCTCCCACATAAATGGAATGAAGGACAAAAACATGTCTTTATCTCAATAGATAAATAAAAGGAATTTTATAAAATTAAGCATTAATTCATGATAAGAACACTGAGCAAATTATGTATGTATATGAATATACTTCAACATAGTAAAGGCCATTATATGTATGCCAACTGCAGATGGGAAAAAGTTGAAAGATGTCTTTTTAAGATCTGGAATAAGATAAGGATGTGCAAATTTACCACCTTCATTTGATATAGTGTGGAAGTTCTTACCAGAGCAGTCAGACAAGAGAAATGACAGTAAGTCTTACCCAAATTGGAAAGAAACCATATCACCTCTGTACATAAAATACTCCAGTACATAGAAACATTGAAATATCTACCCAAAACTCTTATAACTAATAAGCTATTCCTTGGACCCTTCACCTTCATGAATGAGTCGGTCAGTGCCATATTGCATGGGTGGTGTAGTTATCATGGGAATGTGCTTTAGATTCAAAGTTTGAGTTGGGCCCAGTCTCTTTCCTCTCTTATACACCATATTGTTCTGCAATGGAAAGAGGCCTAAGTAGAGAATGGAGCCATGTTCTTGGACTTCTAAGCTTCCAGGACTGTGAGAAAAACAAGTTTCTATTTTGTTGTGTTACTATGTGTGTGGTATTCATTTACAGCACCAGAAAACAGACTGAAGTAATATTTGGCTGATTTTCAACAAAGCCGAGTCAAGCACAATGGAGATAAGATGGTTTTTCACCATGTGGTGTTAGAGCAACTGTACATGAACATACAAAGAATGAATCCAAAAATCAAGGAATCTAATCAAAGACCTTGCCCTAGTCACAAAATTTAGCACAAAATGGGCCACCTAAATATAAAATGCAAAGTTATAAAAATTTGACAATATAAGGTAGTAGAAAGAAATATAGATGACCTGTGGTTTGGTGATATTTTTGGATGTAATACCAGGAATACCATTCATGAAAAAATTAACAAGCTGGACTTGAATGAAATGAAATTTTTCTACTCTGGAAGAGTTAGTATCAAGAGAATGAAAAGCCAAGTCACAGAATGAGGGAAAATGTTTGCAAAAGATGTTTATGATAAAGGCTGCTTTACAAACTATACAAAGAGCCCAAAATTCAAAATAATAAAACTAATAATAAGATTTTAAAAACATCAAAAATCTTAACAGACACTAGCCTAAAGAAAATATAAGGAGAGCAGTTAAACAGAAAGATGCTCTACCTCATTTGTATCAGGAAAATTCAAATTGAACCAATAATGAAATACCACTGTAAACCTATTAGAATGGCCAAAATTCAGAACACTGGAAACATCAAGTATTAAGTGAGCAATAAAGACTCTTTTAAAATATCATTATGTGTGTGAGTGTTTTGACTGCAGGTTTGTAAGAGCACCCATGACCTGCAGTACTTGCAGAGGCCAGAAGAGGGTGTCAGATCCCTGGAACTGGAGTTACAGATGATGTTGCTCTGCCATGTAGGTGCTGAACCCAGGTCCTCTGCAAGAGCAGCCAATGCTGTTAGCCACCAACCCATCTCTCCAGCCCCAGAGTGATGAGAATTTTTAATCATTGCTAACAGAAGAAAAATGGCAGATCCACTCAGAAAGGCAGTTGAACAAAACTAAGCATACTCTTACTATATGATCCAGTGATCATACTTGGTATCTTCCCAAAGGACTGAGAGCTTCTGCCCACACAAAACACTGCACATGGACGTTTACTGCAACTTTATTACCAAAACTTTGAAATAGCAGAAGTGCTTGTCCAGCAGAGAGAGAGCACAATCCAATTGATCAGTATGTAATGTTAATAGAGTCTTAGGTTAAGAATGAGCTATGATGCATTAAAACACACATGAAAGTAGCCAGTCAGGAAAGAGGACATCCTGTACTTGTACAACTCAGTTACATTCTGGAAAAGGTAAAACTTTGAAGATACCAAAAAGATCATTGGTTCACAAGGTTATGAATGGGACAAAAAATAATAGGGCCTAGAACCCTTCTAGGGCAGAGAAACTACTCTAATTGATAGTGTCTCCAAACAATTTTCCGAATCCAAAGAATGCATAACACCTTGAATGAACCCTAAAGTAAACTGTGGAGTTTGGGAGATAATGGTCAATGCAGATTGACTAATTTCAAGAAATTTACCATTGAGAAATACTGAAAATGGAGAAACTGCATAAATTTGGGAAAGATTAAACAGAAGACGTCCCAGTATTACTAAAATATTTTATTTATTATTTTTATTTTATGTGTATGTGTGTATTGCTTGCATGTAGGTAAGTGCACCTGTGTTGTGCAATGCCCACAGAGGACAGAAGAGGCCATTGAATCCCCTGGAACTGGAGTTACGGACAGTTGTTAGCTGCCATGTGGGTGCTGGGATTCGAACCTGGGTCTTCTGCAAGAACAGCCAGTGTTCTTAACCGCTGAGCCATCTCCCCAGCCCCGACTTCCCAGTATTATTATGAATCTAAAACTGCTCTTAAAAATAAGAGTTGTTAAAAGAGAGAATGAAGTGGGACGATTTTTCTTTGTGATTTCAAAGTATATTATGATATTAATTACAGTCAGAACATTATGGTTTGAGGGCCAGAGGGATGACTTAGTGGGTGAAAGTGTTTGCTTGACATGCAAGCCTGACAATTTGAGTTTGATACCTCGAACCCACATTAATAAGTCAGACGTCGCAACATGCATCTGTAATCCCAGCACTTATCCGGGAGAATGGGAGGGAGAGACTAGAGAATTAGCTGAAAGTTCACAGCTCAGCTAGCTTTCAGTAAACCATGTGGCAACAGAAAACAAAGGAGACCCTGCCCCTACAAGGTGTAAGGTCAGAACCAGCTCCCATAAATGTTCCTCTGAGAGGCTATAGAAAGACGGCTCAAGGGTTAAAACGCTTGCCGCTCTTGCAGAGGACCCAGGTTTGGTTCACAGTACCCAAATGGCAGCACGAAACTGTATAGAACTTAGTTCCAAAGGATCAGATGCCTCCACGGGCATCAGGCATGCACATTGTACACATATATACATGCAGACAAAATGTGCATACACATACAATGAAATAATCTTTAAAAGTAGTTGTCCTCTGACCTCCACAAGTGTACCATAGTATGTATACACACACACACACACACACACACACACACAAACACTTAAAAACAGTGAAAAATACCCACTATGGCTTGAAAATTTCTAAAAATATTAAGTGTAACTTTATCTTGTGACCCAACACATTCCTACTTAGAAGAGAAATCCAGAAAAACAAAACTAGATATACAAATGTAGATTAATGGCTGCCCAGAGCTTCTGGTGCCATGTAGACTGGCTGTAGAAGGGCCCCAGGATCTCACTTGAATAGTGCTGATGGTTTAAACTGGACTTTTATGATAACCAAAGAACCCAATGAATCGATTTAAAAGTATTTCACCCTTAAAATGGGTTAATTTTATTGCACATAAACTATTCTTTCATAAGTTTTTTCAAAGACAAAATGGTCTGGAAAAGTCAGAAGACTGATGTCATCTGAAGACTAAATTCTTTATGAAATCTGTCCTTGTGGGCTCCCTACACCCGGGTATGTGGAGTCAAAAGATGTTGATCAGAGTTTCAATGTTTTTCTTTAAATATTTTATTTATTATTTTTATTTTATTTTTATGTATATGAGTGTTATGCCTGTAGGTAGGTAAGTGCACCCAGGTCGTGCAATGCCCACGGAGGACAGAGAGGCTGTTGGATCCCCTGGAACTGGAATTATGGACAGTTGTTAGCTACCATGAAGATGCTGGGATTTGAACCTGGATCTTCTGCAAAAACAGTCAGTGTTCTTAAGTACTGAGACATCTCTCCAGACCCTGTTTTTCCTTTATATAGTGCTAATTTTAGTGGAAGGTACAATAATTTGTTTTAGGTAGATTTAAATTCCAACCCCCATAGAGCCTAGCATGACTTTCACACGTTTCTCAAGCTCTTTAAATTTTGGATCATTTAATTTTCTTATAAGGAAACTTTGTAATTTAAAGAGGATTTTTTTCCTCCTTCATTTAACTATAACTTAGGAAAAATTTGTTACTATTCTAATAATGTATCTTCACTTATTAATTTCTTTTAACTATAGACAAATTCATACCAGACAGAGGATGAATGTGAAATATAATTCATAAGGGTACTTCCATAAAATCATAACTTAAGCAGTGGTTATTTCTTAACAGAAAATGTCATTTTTAATCAAAATGAGATATAATAGTTATTTAGTCAGGTGTTGTAGATTAGTTTTTAAAAGCCTACATCCTTTGTTTTCTAGCAACATCCCATTCACGATCCCCAACAATCTTGGAAATGTCTCCAAAAGTCATTCGAAAAGCATTAGAATGTGTGGACTTCAGTCATTACATACGGTAAGTGTCAATAAACATGATTAATACAGACAACTGTGTTCATAGAATTTTGAATACATTACCAATGGGTAGTTGCTAAGCAACTGAAATGTTGAAATTCAATGCTTATTATAGCTTCTGTTTGTCCAACTGTTTAGTATTACATGATTTCTCATCTTAAATTTGGCAAATGTTTCATTATATCAATCATCAAATAATTTAAATGTTTTTTAATAAAAATTAATGTGAAGCTACAGAAAGTCCCTATAATACCAACTATTATTATTTCATGAGACTAAATTTTCTTCAGGACTAGATAATAGGATTAATAGATTCTCTCATGTGTGCTTATGTTTGAGAATATCATCACAATCACTTAACTGCATAAATTCAAAGTTAAAACTATTCTCATAGTTTTGAACACCCCTTCCACAATCACCTTTTCAAATGGTACATCTGAATTTGCTAATATTTTCCAAGATATTTTCTTAAGCTAGCAGTGGGTCACTAAACAATAGCTAAGTCATTTTGAGGATAATGTCCTGCCCTGCCGTCTCTCATGCTGTTTTGGTTCCAACCACCTCACTGTTAACACAATACAAAAATATTTGGGGGGCTCTGAAATAACATTGACTCAGATCACAAACTATTTGCTTATTTTATCTGATCATCTTGCATCAAGGAAAACAAATGACGAGGTTCTGCTGCAAACAGAGGAGCTCAGTCAGCAGCAAGCCATGGAGAAGGCAGAAGAAATCCATCAGTTCAGGGAGTACAGGAGCAGGGTCCTTAGCATCAGAGACATTGATCAGGAAGAACAATTTAAGCTAAAGGATGAAGTTCTGGACATGTATGGGGAGATGCGGGTGAGTTTAAAGTACATACGTGGGTCACATTTGGCAAGTCTTTTTGTAATATTAAAAAAAGAAAGAAATTAGAATCATTTAACAGAATAGAAAGAATTCTTTTTTGTTGTTGGTTTTTTTTTTTTTTTTTGGTCTTTTTGAGACAGGGTCTCCCTGTAGTGTGGCTGGTTTGGAACTCACTATGTAGACCAGGCTGGCCTTCTTGAACTCACAGAGATCTGCCTGCCTCTGCTGCCTAAGTGTCAGATGCCCTGGAACTGGAGTTACAGATGGTGGTGGATGACCACAAGGAAACAGTTTTCCAGACAGCTGGCCATTTATTTACTCAGATGAACTTACAGCAATGGTGATAGCATGCATACATCCTATTCAAGCTCAAACCAGACAGAAGCCCAGCATAGATGTGGGGAAACTGGGTAAGAGATCGCAACCCTACCTAAGGAACTATTGGCAACCATAGGTGCTGGGAGAGGGAGAGTCAATCTCTTCCAAGGATGGGACTCTTAGAAAGTTAGCCAGGCTCCAGTGGATGGATCCACATTCCACACTGAAGGACATTTGGGGGGTACACATTAGTCTCTATAGGTCTTTATAAACAATAGAGTTCATTAAATTTGGTGGAGAGGAATTGGAGAGGGGCCTAAATACTATTAAATTATATTGAATGAAAATTCCAAAAAATTCAATTAAGAAATTGCTTCCTCAATTCACAACTTCCCAGAAAGGACTGGCAGATGGTCACATACCTTACTTCCCTCCCTCCCTAAAGATCTCACTAACCTATCATAATGGGAATTCATCTAAAGATGAGATGAATGAGACAGAAGGCAATGGAATGATTTGTTAATTTGGAAAATAACTGAGAACTACATTCCCAGAATTTAGAATGCCAAATTCAACACTGGCTGTGGGAAAACCAATCAGAAGCTCCCTAATGTGCCACAGAATTTGCATAGAATGCCTCAAAGCCCAGAAATCTGTGGCATCACGTATATCAGGAAGCAGAAATAAAATAGAAGAAAGAGAAAATAATTAGGTTTATTTGGTTTAGGCCTATTTAAAAATTACAGATCTTTATCGTTTAACATAAAAATGTAGCTATGTACTCTAAATATGAATGCATTTTTAGTCTGTCTCTACTAGAATATTGACTACACGTGAAGAGGGCCTTTGTTTTAGTTCACTTTTATGCCTTACAGCGGGGAATGGGAAGTGTGTTTGATAAATGAATCACGGAATCAATGAATGAATGTTAAAACTACATAGATTGACTATAACATATTATATTATCAGAAAAAGGGAATTTCAAGATTGCTGTTTCTGTTTTCAGTGCCTGGTAGCCAAAGTAATGCAACAGATGAGGACCACATGGAGAGTAAATATCAGAGAAGCTTTGCATTCAGAGCCTAGGCATTCAAGTGTGAGGTGCAGATACATACCCTAGTTTTGAATGAAGCCATTTTATTAGAAATATAATTGTAACAGATTTCTTATGAAATAGGAGAGACTGTGCCCACTCATCAAGAATTTACAGACATGTTAAATTTACTTGACACAGATTCTTACAATGCCTGCATCTCACTCATGACTTTGCATGTGCCAGAGCTGTCCTCTTGTACTTGTGCAACTGCTTCTAGGAACGCAGCTTTACGATGGTTAATGTAGTAGTTTTCTTTCATCAAAAGCATTATGAAGTCTGATTCTGACAGTCAGCTATTCCAGCCTCTCAACAAAAGCACACCAGTTGCAGAATGATGAAAAATTCTCCAAGAGTTCAGTGTGAAGAGAAAGCTGGCACTTCTAGAAAATGCCATTCGGGCTAGCATCAGTTCATTAATCCTTATTACTTCATTATAGCAATTTTGAAGCGTTAAACAGCACCGTAGTCTCTTCCACATTAAGAAATTGGCCAAGGGGACTAAAAAGGATCAGCTAGTAAGGCAGAGGAAGAATTATTAAGACTGTGGCATCCAAAGGAGACAGTGTGGTAGAACCAAGAAATGGTCTTGGATGTAGCTGGAGACCAGTGACTGGTGTCCTAGATAAACACAGTTGTAGGGGGGCAGTGAGAATGAAATTCAAGCCTACAATAACAAAGAAAACTAGCGGACTAGGTGATACTATTGACAAGGTCTTCAGCACAGCCCTGATATATTTTAAGCCTAGAGTACAGGTAGGGAACTAGTACTTTACTGAGCACAATTACTATGTGAGGGGCAGAATGGAACTGAACTCCTTTAAGGCAGGGTTTGCTCTGCCAAAATCTCTACCAATTTCCTTAACCTATTTTCCTCCCATTAAAGCTTTTGGTCATTCACTCAGTGTTAAGATCTCACATGCCTTCTATAGCAACTTCATATTTTTCGAATTGCTAAAATTCAAGACCACACCTAATTTGCATCTTCAGTAAGTTTCCCATGAATCTGTTGCTGTACATAAGGGAAGGGTGAAGGAAAGGTATTTATTTTACATGGAACCATAGATAATTTTCAGCAGATGCGCTTGGTGTTTTGTTTTGGAATAGGACTCTTTGGATGAAGCCCGACAGAAGATCCTGGATATCCGGGAAGAATACAGAAAGAAGTTGCTGGAAGTTGAACGCTTGCGTCTGGAAGCCCTGGCTGCTCAAGAGGCAGCCTTGAAGGCAGAGTCGGAAAAGAAGTCTCTGGTTCCCGACTCCCAGAAGAAAAAGAAAGGCAAGAAGAAGTAGCCAGGAGCTGCCCAATGCTACATTCTGTGAAGTTGAAAATGGGTCATCAGCTGCTTTGCCTGTGGATAATGCATTAGACCAATTGTGAAAGAACATGTTTTCCATTTTAGACAGTTTCCACATTTTAATGTTAATGTATTAGTTTTTCTCAGAAAATATTTGAAGCCATTAGAGTTTAGGATGTTCTCATTTCACCTGGCTGTGATGGCATAAGCCTGTAATCCCAGCACTAGGGAGGCAGAGGCAGGTGGATCTCGGTGAGGCCAGCCTGGTTTACATATCCAGTTCCAGGTCAACTTGGGCAACAGGGAGACCCTGTTTCAAAACAAACAACCAAAAAGATGTTCTAATTTTAATAAAATTGTTAGCAATATTGAGATTATAAATAAAGTTGCAGGTGTTACATTCTGAATTGTGTGCATTAACAAAATTCATGTGTGTGTGTGTGTGTGTGTGTGTGTAACTGTGGGCATGCATGTACGACATGTATTTGGAGTTCAGAGACCACTTCCAGAAGTCAGTTCTCTCCTACCTTTTTTGAACCAGGGTTTTTAGCTATTTCTGCTTGATATTCCCAGCTAGGTCCATAAGACTTCAGGTGAGGTGATTCTCCTGTTCGAACTTCCCATCTCCCCACAGGAGCACTAGGATCACAGATGTACACTACTGTATCTGGATTCTACACAGATTTTGGGCAATCCTAACTCAAGTTGTCAGACTTTCATGGCAATCACTTTGACTCACTGCCACATCTCCCCTGCCTTGAATTTTTGTTTTTAATCTTTAATTATATGTATAGTGTGTATCTGTGTGGGGGTTTGTGCATACAAGTTCAGTGCTCATAGAGCAGACAATGTCAGGTTCCCCTGGAGCTGGAGTTATAGATGGATGTGAGCTACCTGACATGGATTACCGGGAACTGAACCCAGGTCCATCATAAGAGCAGCAAGTGCACTTATTGGCTGAGCCATCTTCCCAGCCTCCTGGGTTTTAATCAGTAGTAAAACAAGATTATAAATGAGCCTATGCAATTATCTTTGAAAAAAATGGATAGTTTATCCAAATGTATTCTCCTTTAAAGAAATTATATCTCAAACTTCAAGTTTTAGAATATTAATAAAGATTCTTCATAATTGTGCCAGTTTTAAAAGCTGAACTTCAGTGAAACATTATTGGACAGAATTGTTCCGGTGCACCCTACAGGGTGTCGGGGTTCAAAGCTTAGCAGTAAGAACCGGACTTGGCAGAGATACTGTGATCATAAACATCTCTTTCACACTATCAGTGCTGTGCTTATCATAAACCAGACATGTTCCTATAAATAAGTTTCAGAAGAATACTTACAAATCAGCACTGTCATGGCTAAAACCAAACTTGCTTCACTTTAATAGGTTATTTTAGATTCTTTTCTACTTATCAAAGTCTTTGTTAGAAATATTTAATCTATACATACATGGCCAAATAATTTTTGACAAGGCCTCCAAGAACTAAAAACATAGCAAGGAAAGACTTCAAGAGATGGTGTTTGTAGAAACTGAGTTCCCAGAAAAACATACCATGCCCATGTTAGTGATTCTAGAAGGCTGATTGAAAGGTTAGATCTTCAAAGTCGTGGAGGGTCGGAGTGTTTTAGGCCAGAGCCAAAATTACCTTTGGCCACCCTTAGTCTACTTAATGACACTCACTACCCTGCTTTGTGTCTGACCTAACATCCTTTTGACTTCCATGTAAAACTTTTTGGATTAACTTAGCAGACCACTAGCTTTGATCCACCCCAAAGTTAAGAATGTCATGAGAGACCATAGCAGAGATCCCGTCTTTGCTGTGTTCCACTGGCCTGTTGTCCCCAACAGTGTATTTGGAAAATGCATTGATTTGTGGCTCTATGATATAAAATTTTCATGAAATAAGTTCCATTTGGAATTTGTTATTTGGAATTACCTGAATCCATGTTTCCAGGCCACCACTCATATCTGGTTTGAGAAGAAACTATCTCCTGGTTTTTTGGAGGTCAGAGCCAAGCTTTGCATCAACACAGGGAAAGACTAACTATCCAAATGCAAGATGTTGACCTAGAATATTGCCATATACTATAAATAAAAATTAACTCAAAATGTGTTAAAGACTTCTACATAAGATCTGAAATTGTAAAACTCTTAGAAGAAAAAAGTGGAAAAGCCCCTTGATACTTGTCTTGACTTTAAATTTTTGGATTTGATGCCAGAAGTTAGTCAACCAAAGAAAAAAAATGATGAGGGATTATATCAAAATTAAAAGCTTTTGGACAGCAAAGGAAATAAGATATAAAGGTTATCTATAGAACTATTCACAACACAAAAGAAATGCAGTCAACTAAGGTACCCAGTGTTGGAAGCATGGATGTTTTAAATGTGGTAGTGCACACAATGAAATATTACTCAACCATGAAAAATAATGGAATCCTGTCAGTTTTATCAACATGAATGGAACTGGAGGACATTATGGAAAATGAAATAAGCCATGTGCAAAAATATTACTGTTTATTCTCATTTCTAGAAGCTGAGTTGTTGATTCTATAGAAGTAGAACAGTGGTTAGCAGGGTCATGATTGATACCAACATTTAGTTACACAGGGGAAATAAGTTAGGATGCCCTACAGCACAGTAGGGAGACTCTAGGTAACAATGATTCATTATATAGTACATGAAGAACGAGAAGAGGGGAGTTTGAAGATTCCCATCACAAAGAAATGATAAACAAGAGAAAGAAAATAGTACCCTAATGGAAGGCAGAGTCTGTAAAACTGCTTTAGACTTCCTTCCTAATCCTTTACTTAATCTTCTTTTTTAAACTTTTATTTATT
>NW_008341187.1:2154904-2179313 GCF_000622305.1 Nannospalax galili | reverse complement strand
ACACACACACACACACACACACACACACACACACTCTCACACTCACACACATTAAATAAACAAACATAATAAAAAATTTTTAAAGAAAGAAAATGCAGAGTCCCGGGTCTGAAAGGACTTTCCTTCCAGATCAACATTTGAAAGAGGAGATTGTGAACTGGAGAGAAAGAATCAGTGTGGGGATTTCCCACCACTGTGTTCCATAAAATCTTTTATACTCTCACACCGTCCTCACCCATCCAAGAACAAAGTTGGTGAGATGAGAAAGATAACAACTTTCCTGCTTTTCTTAGAACTGACCTTAAATAAATCTATTTCGTTCCATTAATTTGTTTCCTAGTTTTTCAGTAGAATGGTAAGCTGGAGTGAGGCAGGTGTGTGGGGCAGAATGAAGCGCAGCGGGCTGTGAGGTCAGCATCTGAAGAAACCAGGAAGACTGGAAACTCCCGAGGAAGGCCAACAGGTAACAGAGTGTGCAGGTGGGGTACGAATGCTTGCAAAGGTGAAGCTATAAATTGACTTATTACACAGTCACAACATACAGGGCCACAGAGCTTCTACCTTCCTTCCATGTCTGGCACACTTCCTCTTTTGGATGAACATTCTTTATGAGTGTGTACATGTATCTAAGCATGTGTGCTTCTACATATGTGGAGGTCAGTGATGACAAGTGTGCTCTCTCCATCCTATTGTTTTGAGACATGATCTCTCAGTGAACCTGGACCTGACCGATTGTGCAAGATTCGCTGGCCAGCTAGTTCCAGGGAAACTTTTGTTTGTACTTCTCCAGTGCTGGGATTACCTGGGCATACCATCATGCTCAGCTTACATAGTGGCTAGGGGTTTGCACTCAGTCTGGATTGCACAGCTAGCTCTGAGTCATCTCCCACTCTGTGTATTCTTAGTAAACACACTGCTTCTGTTGGCATCCTTGTGTCTCTATCCAGTTTTGGTTCTGATACACAAGAACCTTGGAATTCCTGTGGGTGTCTCCCAGACTCTATGTCCACTGATAATAACAGGAATGTGAGAGCCTGGTAACAGTAATTTGATCACTATTCACTTCGTATATGTATCAAATCTGTACCCCATAAACACATAAATTAATATATGTCATAAAAAGGAGGTGACATAATGGCAGGCTTAATGATGTATCTTCTTTCTCTGTTTATTGTTGTTTGCTTGTTTGTGTTTTGAGACAGTTTCACATATGCTCTTCTGGGCTAGAACTCTCCATATAGGCAAGGATCATCTTAAACATCTGATCCTCCTGCCTTTACCTCCATAGTCCTGGGGTTAGAGATGTGTTCCACCATGTTCAATTTATGTTGATCTGGGGATGGAAACTACAGCTTCACGAATACTAAGCAGCACTCCACAAACTGAGCTACATTTTCTAGTCCAAACAAAATGTCGTCATAAAAAAATAGTATACAACATTTAAAATAAAGCGTGAAATAGAATATTTATAGACCTTTCAGTAATTTACATTATGAAGAAATTTTGCTTCAATCTGTAGTTATAAAGTTTTTGTACAGTCGATTATATAATAGATTTTATTCATTTTAATTTAAATAAAATGGTTTCTAACCACAGGTGTCTTTCCACATAATAGCATCACTGCATATTGAAAGTGCTTACTATGTGAAGCTAACCACCCCTGTCTTATAGTCTTTGGCTGGGCCACGATAGCTACGTACCACACATATGATTTACTTCTGAAGTAAACCTATGTAACAAACCATAATGAGACATATACATATGTATACACCTATAATTTTAAATAGTTCCAAAGTTACTTAAAACAATGATGTCTCATTCACTTCATTAATTACAAAACTTCCCTAATCTAACCTGCCAACATTTTTCACATCTGACATATACTGACAATTTTTCTTTTCACCACTTCAGATGTTATATGGATGTATCTTCATTTCACCCCCCTATGGTTCACAGACTTGAGTGGATAAAAGAAGCCCTCTAAGGCACGTGTGACTTTGTGAGAAACCTTCCAAGTAAGCACATCACGTACTAAAGACTGCTTAGTGTTTAAGAGACTAAATAATATAAATCATGATTATAGCTTATTGGTGAAAATGGGATGCTTTTGCTAACATCACTGTCAATTGCAAAGGCTATCCACCAAGAAGATTTGACTTCTGTAAATGGGCAAATCATATTAGCACAACCTGATCAGTGACCATCCCATGGTTGATAGTAGGGTACAATATTGTTGTCAAGAATTTTTTTCTCTAGAAACTGAATTTAGCCAACTTTCAATTCAGTTACTTCTGTAGTGTCATTTGTTTAAAAAAAAATAAGCTGGAGAGCTATAGAGGATGAAGCCTGACCTGGACCTCTGTTCTCCACATGCACACATGTTTATATGCACTGAATGCACACATGTACATACCCACATAGACATACACCACACACACACACATACACACATAATTGAAAAATAAACAAGCAAATACTTCTTTCTGTGTTAGGGTGATCGAGAGCAGAATAGATAGAATGAATTTATAGAATCAGCTTACACTGAAATAGTGACAACTGTTGCTTCACCCTAGAGAGGCTGAAAATTCCGTAGTTGCTCAGTTCACAAGGCTGAGTGCTTCAGCAGTTCCAATCTGGTGCTGCAAACCTGGAGGGTCACCGGAGAGCTGCTGGCCATTAAGCCTGGAAATGCGAGGTGTGATATCAGTGGAGGAGTCAGCAGCAGCATCAGTCAACTCCTACACAACAGGGAAGGTCCAGCCAGCAAAGGGTAGATGATCCTCCTTCTGCCCCTTTGTATCTGGGTGCTACATCTGGGGTCCTTCTTCCCACATCAGTTAGGGCAAACAGGACTGTTCCTTAGGCTCCCTACTGAAGTGATCCTAATTTGTAACATTAAAAGCAATCATCACGTTTCCTTAAGTTGTATTTCAGGTATTTTGTCACAGAGAGGAAAAGTGACTAAGAGCCTCTTTGACTGCAAATATGCGTTATGCATTTTTAGTTACCCACAGAATGCAGCACAACACTGCACAGAATAGTTTTTAATAGATTCCAACTGAGTGTGCTACATTATGTGAATTGTGTGGGCCTATATTTGTGGTTACTTTATTAAAAATTTCTAGTGACGGTATTGAAAAACATAATTTACTGAGCTTAAATAAGCAATTCACACCTAAACAGACTATGGCAAGTAAGGGCCAGTTGTCAGAAGTACTGTTCTCTGATGCTCACAGAAGATAAATATTGTAGTTTAATCAAGACAGGTTAATGTTTCAAATTGGTTCTGAATTTACACACCACTAAGTCATGCTAGTCCGGGTTCTCTGAAGGAACAGAATTAATGAATGAATCCATATACAGAGAGAATATACTATATAAATCCATATATTGTATGGATTGTATATTCACATATTGTATACAATATATGAATTCATTAGATTGGCTTTGCAGGATGGAGTCCAAGTAGTCCAGCAATGGTTGCACCACACTGAGGAAGCTGAGAATCCAGGAGCTGCTAGTTGAAGAGTCTTGATGTCTCAAGTAGTCTCAATCTGGTACTGAAGGCCTAAAGGATTCCTGGGGATCTGCTAGTCTTCAGTCTGTATTTGAGCTGAAGAAGTTGGTTCTGTCAGGGAAGGAATGTCACAGCAACAACATGAACTCAACAGTGAGAGAGAAAGCAAACAGGCAAACGCTCTTTCTGCCTTGGCCTTTTATATAGGTTACCAACAGAAGGTAACACCCAGATTTAGGCTGGTCCTCCAGCTTCAAATAGTCTGATCAAAAAAGTCTCTCATTTCAGTTAATTCTAAATCCAGTCATGGTGACAAACAAGATTCACCATCACAAACTTTCGGGTAGTATTTTATGTGGGGGTTCATATTGATGAAATTAAAAATGAGATGTCTTTTCCCTTTGTTCTTGTGCAGAAGTGTGCCCCTTTACCCCACCTGTTTCCCCCTGTATATTTATACAGAAATATAATACACAATTTTGGACTTGAAATAAATAACACTTTCATTCAGAAAGTGTGGCCTGGGAAACAGATATCTCCATTACTAGTTCATACTAATTCTGAAACTGTTCGGGTTAAACATTCTGAAGGCTCCCAATAAGAGATACATAAAGGGCTGAGCAGGTCTGATTATGCGCTCTAAGAAGATGCTTCTGTTCATCTCATCTTCATGGGCCTGTGGGTCCATAAACTTGGAATTTCCCCCTTGTCTGTTCAACTATTTGGTTACATCTACAGTGATTAGTGTTTATACCTGGCTCCTCAGAATTCTCTTGTTGTATACACACATGGCATATTAGTAAGAGACTAATTATCTCTATAATAAAAATACCTGAAAATGTTAACAGCAGTACTTTCCTTTTTAAACTCTCATAAGCCTGTGACCATGGTAATGGACACTTTTGTTTTCTCCTGACCCGCACTCTTGCCTGAATTTTTCTCCCTAAGCAGCAACAAAAGACTAGAAGATGAATTTCCATAAACAGCATCTCAACTGTCATCACATTAGCACGGTTTGTTATCCTTTCTGGTCTGAGTTTTCATTCAAGTATATGAGTTACTCTAACTGTATGTTCAATACCCCCCTCCCCAACAAAAACACCTTCAAGCTAACCAGAGTTTGTGTCATATAAAAGCAAAGAATCATACTTGAAAAGCGTGATCAGGCTGTGCTCTGCCCTAAGTTTTTCCATATTATGTAAGATAGTGGTTTGCATTTAACAGTATCTGACTCCGATGTGAAGAAGGAGGATGATTCTGCACCTGGGTGTACTTTTGAACAGCACCCTCTGTCTGGCACCACCCACATAGTATAGACTGATAAATGACTTATTCCTGGAAGCAGAAAGGGTCCCTCTCTATAAATTTATCAAGGTGAATTAGGACTACAGGAGTATATGAACATAACATTATCATGTCATAAACAGGCCCAAGAATTTATCCAACACATCAGACTGAGAGAGGGTATAACTCCCTCACCTGGACCTCATAAAGAGATCCCAACTTCCTGTTTGCCCATTTGGACTTGTGTCCATCTATCTGCCTGTCCATCTTGATCCAGTCCTACCCATTGGCCTCTGCAACTGGACTTAACTTTACAAGGTCCACTCTGCAACCTTTATTCTAAAGGTCCTTGCTGTGGCTGAGTTCTTTGCTTCCCCATCTGGTACCTTTGGGTGGGGAAGAAACCTCCAGCACCATTTAGCTTCTGACCTTTTTTGAAGCTCTGGCCTATTTCTTTAAGAAATATTTTCTTCCTAAGTAAACTCTCTTGCTTCCATCACTATGCATATGTCCCTGTCTGGTTTCTTGTTCTGGTATACAAGAACTTTGAAGTCCTGGCAGATGCCGCCAGACTCTGATATCTACATACTTTGATATCTCTTTGGAAATTATATAATGAGAATTGGAAATACTGAAACTGAAGTGTAGCATCAGAAAGAAAAATGTATGCTGGAAGAGCTAAATAGTGAAGTGGAAAATATATACTTTACACAGGTGTTTCTCTTTCACAGATAGGGATAGACACCCTTCTGAGACACTGTCTATGAGTCTCTAGTTAATGACTTCCCAGGCCAAGATCTCTCACCTGGGGAACTGAGGGGCTATCAAAGGGGCCACTCATCCTGCTCCCCACTGCCTTCCCTGTCTTCTCTCCTGGAATCACAAGTGCTTGGCTGCAGGATTGTGCTGTAAAACCTCCCCATCTTCAGAAGGGTGTAAGAAAAGACTCTACGTCGGTCACGTGAGCTCCAGTGTCTCTCTTCAGAGCCTCCATCATGCTGTGTTTCTGATGCTGTGAGCTCAGCTCTCCTCAGAGCCCTGCCGTGCTCTTGACTCTCTCTGTCCATGGCGTTAAGTTAATAACTTTTCTAATAAATTCCATACTCCACAGTAATCCATCCTACTGTCCCTCTTGAACCCCTGCTTGGAAACTTTCATGACGACATTCAAAGACGAGGGAAACTTTTAAAAGACACTAAAGGCAGCAAGAGGTAAGACCCTCATATTGAAGTACTGAAACGCTGATACCAGAGGGCTGATATAAGTCATATGTGCATAATACAGCACCAAATCAACTTCACCGAAATCTTGTAAAAGGATATACTTATCTTAAAATTTTTTCCTTTGGGTAACTATAGGAAACGAAGAGAGGAAAAGTGCAGTCATAGGGAATGAATTGTAAGATAGCAGACTTAACTACGAACCCCCAAACAACTACTGTGAACAAAAGTTCCCAGAAAAACGACATCTTAAAACTGAACGTTCTACAAAGGCTGGGCACCTGATCAGAACTTCAGTGGTTGGGGAGAGTTTGGAACGTTGCAGATTCAGAGCCTAATTACCATTTATCTTGGACCATCTTTAGCCACTAAATAGCTGCTCCTTGCCCACCTTTGTTTCCAACTTAACATTATGTGGCTAATTTGTGGAATGCATTATGTGGAATGTGTTAATTTAGCAGACCACCAGCTTCTACCAATCAAAAGGTGTGTGCCGTCAGATAGCATCTAAATCTATAGCTGAGGTTTCTCTTTTGCTGTATCCAACTACTTAATGTTTCCACCAATGTATTTGAAAAATATCTTGATTTATGACTTTTCTTTGTTCTGTTATCACAAATAGTTCATGAAACTGTTATCAAGTTGGAATACAGAATTTGGGGTGACTTTAATCTGTGTTTCCAGAATAAACCTTTATGTCCTTTAAGGTGAGAGTTAACTTTTGCATTGATACTCTTAAGTGTAAGTTGTCTAAATAAGGCAAATAAAATCACAGATACATTGAAAGTCTTGACAGGAAAAGCACAAGTCAACCATAGTGCTTGCAAGAAACTCACTTTAAATTCAGCAAGGATACAAAAGTGAAAAGATTTAAAAGTCATACAAATATTAATTTTAAAAACATGCATGACTAGCTATATTAACACATCAAGGAAAATTGCTAGATATAAAACTAGTCATTACAAAACAATGAAAAGATTGATCCACAAGGAAGATGCACCAACCCTAAACATTTATGCAAGTGAGAGTCTCAGCATATATGAAACAAAACTAATAGAACTGAAATGAAAAATGGACACAAAAACAACTGGAGATTTCACTAGCCCTGTTGACAGTAACTAGAGGGAGAATCTGCAATGAGAAAAGTCTACCATAAAGGGTTACATGTTGTGTAGTTCCACTTCTATAAACTTGAGATGAAAGAACGGTGGAATACAAGAAGAAAAGGGAAGGGAGGGAAGAAAAGAGAGAGAAAAGAAAGGATGCACTTTTAGCCACCAGGGTTCGATCTAGTTGCAAAAAGGCAACACAGAGCATCTGATGGTGATGGAAATCTCACTGTCTGGACTGTGGGAGTGGCTACAAAATCCTACATAGGAAATAAAACTATATAGAATAATTACATACACATATAAATCTCTGTAAATAAAAACTAACTATGGAGATATAAATAAGATCAGTGGATTGACTTGATGTCAATAGCTCGGTTGTGACATTACACTGTAGCAAAGGAGTGGCTGACCTTGCCTTCGAATGACATGGAGTCCGCCTAGGGTTTTCCTTGACTGGTTATAAAGCATCCACATGTAGAAATAGCTTAGTAACCTGGGCTCCACTCAGCCATCAAACACACCTTTCTCCTGACCTAGCAACCTGCTGGCAACCAGGGACCCCAACCTGACCAGGCTATATCTATACCTGCTTTAAACAACAAAATTAAATTCTTCCCTTTAGTAGCCCCTTGATAACAGATAACACCCTGTTTATATTCAAGCATGCCCTGAACACATCCCCAAAACAAAGGAGATGGGCTGATCAAGTCTGGACTGGTTTGGGGTACAGTAAGACAAAATGTCCTTTGAATGAACTTTTAGGGATAATTTCCTACTTATGAATATAGATATGTGTAGCTGGATGTGCATATGATTAAAATCAAATGCACTGTGGGAAATGACATTTGCAGTAAAGAAAAACTTAGATAATTCTATCAATCAAAACCAAGGACCACCTCTACTCTGCCCCTCAACCACCTATTCCTCCTCTTGGATCCTATAAACTGAGGCCCTAAACAGTAACCTGGGGACCTTGAGCACTAACTCAAGGAGCCCACTGCTTCCTTGAATAGCATCTAATTTGTACTATTGCTTTACTTTTTAGTAAAGTGTCCTTGTCACTTCACAACCTGTATATGCTTCTTAACTATTCAAATGAGATGCAAGGAACTGGAAACACCTGGTCCGGACAGTGGCCCCTGGTAACAGTTATGACTTGCATGAAAGTACAGCAGACACCAATTCGACATGTACTAGTTGCTCTCAGGAAGAGCACATAGAGTCTCTGTGAGAAGCACAGCCCTAATTGACACATCTACAATGCAACTTCTATACATAAGGCTTTGGGAACACAGAGGAACAGGAAGCAAAAAGAATATTAATGTGTCTCTCAACTCTCACCAGAGAAGCTTCCTCATACAACATATAGCAATTGACCCCCAAACTGGTCAAAGTGCAGAGAATAAGAGACTACAGAGTGCATGTCTTATATCAAAGCTCTGCTACCCAGGGCTCAGGGACCATTGTGGAAGACGGGACATAAAGACTGTAAGAGCAAGGGGTGATAGATGACCATGAGGAATAAGAGTTTTCCAGACAGCTGAGAAGTTACTCATACGAGCTTAAGGTAATGGTGACAGCCTGCACAAGACCTGTGCAAGTTCAAACTAGACAAAAATCCAGCATAGAAGGAGGAAATGGGCAAGAAGTCGCAAATTTAGCAGAGAAACTATTAGCAAGAGCTGACTACTGGGAGATGGACAGTTAGTTTTCTTTATGGGAGTGATGCTAGATAGGTTGACCAGGTTCCAGTGGATGAACTCACATGGAGGGACATTTGGGAACTGAAACTTGGCTTGATAGGCCTTAACATATATGACAGAATGCATGGAAACCAATGGGGCGCTATGGGGGGATGTAGATAAGAGAGGTCTAAATATGATTAAGATGTATTATAATAAATTTGCAAAAATCAATAAAAAATAAAACCAGAAAAACATATTATTCTGCATATGTGCAATTATTTCTTTATATAGATTGCTAAGTTGAAATTACAAAGGTATGCTATCCATACATGAAATTTTAATGTATCATATCTGATTACTTTCCAGTTATTTTAATTTATATTCACTCCCATCACATGGGAAACTGGTACCTATTTTCATAAAACTTCTGAAGAAATGGAAATTGTTCATCTGAAAAAAATTCTATGCTTCTGACAGGTGAGTTTTCAATGACTGCAGGTGGTTAGAGCATCATTGCTAATTTGGTTAAGTTTTCCATAAATACTCCGAAAATATTTAAATACTCTGAAAACATAATTTCCTCATTTTGTACAGCATGATTGTTTTCTGCTGTCAATTTATTGGAGTTTATGCATTAGAGACTTGCATTGGGCTTTGTGTGAATGCAAAATAACACTTTATATTCATCCACTGAAAACTTGCAATTGTTTTATTACTTCTTTGTTATGAAAAATAAGTTTAATGTGTCCTGACATACACACACTGCATTAGAACATCCCTTCAGATTGGGCAGTTTGATGATAGACTGCTACATACATGAATGACATTTCTTCTCAATGAGTGGATTCTTGAATGCAAGCCAACAACATTAATAAATCTCATAAAGTTAATGTTGAGCAAAATGAAGACAAGAAAGTGAATTTCGGATGACTTGAAAAATATGAACTTTGACTATGGTGTCAGAAATTGGAACTGTAGTCGCCCTTACAGTGGAGAGTTTATTAGGAAAGAAAAGATGAGACTAGGAAACGTTACTGAAATCTGTTTAGTACTTATGATTGCTACATGGACATCATTTGCACTCAGAATGGCATGTACAACTTTATACATAAGGTTAGGTTTCATTGTCATACTCTACAAACAGATTTTTCATTTTTTAAAAAAATGCATGTGTGTATATTTGCGTGTGTGCATGTGCACATGTGTGGGTTCCCACGGAGGCCAGAAGAAGCCAGAAGAAGGTATGGATTCCCCTAGGGCTACAAAATTACAGGTGGTTCTGAATTGCTTGATGTGGTGCTGGGAAGTAAACTCGGGTCTTCTGCCAGACCAGCAAGTGCTCTTAACTACAGAGTCATCTCTCCAGCCCCTAACAAAGTGATTTTTCACTCACACATGTACTATAGCTATGTGAATATGGTTAGATATAGGTTCAATTTATCCAAAATCTTAGTTCACCAAGATCAAAGAATTGATTTCTTTCTGACATAGGTATTATTATTTTAAATTTTATGAATTTATTTATTTGTGTGTGTACATACCTGCCTGCCTGCATGCATGCATACATACATGTCAAGGCACAGATGTACAGGTCAGAGGACAGCATGAAGGTACCTCCATCTGCTAAGCCGTCATGCCAGCCTTGACATAGCATAAAGCGAAGAAAGTAAATTTAATTTTCTAAGTTTTTTTCTTCACCCAGCCTTTTAATATTGATGATGTTATTCTGGTATAAGTCTACTCTCTTTAAGAAGGACACAGACACACTTGTGTTTCTCTATTCTAATATAGTGCAAACTCTGACTTGTAACTAAAGGAACTGACTTTCTTTTCTTAGAGGAGCTTCAGGATGTATAACTGAAGGCTGCCATGCTTGCCTGTTAACAGACTTGGCAAGTTCATTACTGCACACAGCTCACCTTCATATGTTTAAACAATTTCCCTGCTCACAACCTTGTCTATAACTCTACTGGTTCCTTCTGAGTGACATTTTTCCTTCTAGTAATATACCCACCTTCCATTAATGAGTTCGGAGAGTCTCCAGTGGCAAGCATCCTGAAATCTCATATCACCCCTGAAGGAGTCTGACCACAAGGTGTGTAGTCTGGCTAGTTAAATCTCTGTGTGTTCTGAAGATATTACTTGTCCAGACCCAAGTCCCACATCTTAAAGGCCCCACTACATCTCACATCTTCTTGCTGATAAGAATTGTGACTCTTTTGTATGCAATGTAATCTGTCCCCCAGTCACATTTAATAGTTATCTTTATCCTCATCTATACTTTCCCTTCAGCACACACAAGTACTAGTTTGTTTCTTTGTGTCCTATCAGCCCTGGACCTGCACTTTCAGTCTAAGAAATCATCTTTTTTCTGGTACTGAAAACTTCTCAGCCACTAGCTCCTCAAATTGTGTCACCATGCTCTCAAATGCCTACTTTAGGAATTTCAAATATATGCTGGAGCCCTTTTTTCTATTCCCATGATTATTACCATCTGCTTCATGTATTGATATTTTATCTTGCCATGTCAACCTCTAGGTAAATTACTATTAATTCACCAACTCACCCTTTACTGATGCTCCATTGAAGTTTATCCTGCACTAGGGATATTTCCTTGATCCTCTCTCTTCCTTAATTTTTATTTTATGTGTATGAGTATTTTACCTGCATATCAGTATGTGGACCACATGTGTGCAGATCCCTGAGGAGTCCAGAAGAAGGAGTTGGATCCCATGAAACTGGAGTTACAAATGGTTGCAAGACTCCATATGGGTTCTGAGAACTGAAACTGGGTCCTTTGCAAGAGCAGTCAGTGCTTTTAATTGCTGAGCCATCTCTCCAGCCCTGATCATACATTTCTTATCCAAGATTTATGATTATTATTATTTGTTATTATTAACAAAAAATGTTGATATTACTTCCCTCCCTCCTTCCTTCCTTTCTTCCCTCCTTCTTTCCTTTCTTTCTTTTCTTTTCTTTTCTCTTTCTTTCTTTCTTTCTTTCTTTCTTTCTTTCTTTCTTTCTTTCTTTCTTTCTTTCTTTCAGAAGGTTGTTAGATCAAATCCAGGGCCTCTTGCATGCTAATACTGACCTATACCTTCTTTTAAATTCATAATTTAACACTTTTTGAATAATCAATTTTTCACTCATGGTCAGAAACTGTGTACATAGTGAGTTCCAGGACAGCTGGGGCTACAGGGAGACCCTGTTTCAAAAAGACAATAATAATAATAATAATAATAATAATAGAGCCTACTTTAATATGATCAAGTGATACAATGTATGCAAACTTCTTAGAACAATGTCTAGATGTTAAATTATATTTTTATCTTATTCATAATGTTTGGTATTTCATTAACAAACTGTTGGATGGCTGTATTGATTTCACCTCTTCTGTCAGCATTTTTTCTTGCATAGAGTAGAATGTTAGTTTTCAGGCTTAACTTGGATACAAATGCTCTTCTCTCTGCCTTCTCCGTCTCTATCAGACTTTACAATTTCCTTCCAATTGACCCCAAGTCTTAGCCTGATGGTTCAGCATTCCTGTTCCTCAATTATTTCAGGGACATTGGCATGGAGAATGTGGGTGACTTGTTTAACTATGATTGCACCACTATGGTCTTCCTCCATTCATCCAGCTTAAGCAGGTCACAGGCAGACCTGCAAGATGGCTCAGTGGATAAAGGTGCCTGCTGCCAAGCCTGACACCCTGAGTTAGATCCCCAGTACCCACAGCTAGAAGAAAAAAAACTGACTCCCACAAGTTGTCCTCTGACCGCCACATGTGCATATGCATACCTACACACAGGCACACACACACACACACACACACACACACACACACACTAATAATAATAATAAATTAAGTAAAAAAGATCATGGGTCTCGACAGCAAGCAGGCTCTTTGCTCAGTCTCCTTTTGTGGGAGGGCTGTTCTTCTCTTAGTTTTGCTCTAATAACTTAGGCTATTTCTCAGGCTACTTCCCTTCTACCAAATGTGTCCTGTGCCCAGGGAGTCTCTATGCAATATCAAATGCTTGCTTCTGTTTCTGGAAGGCACATGTTCATAGATTCAACTCTACTCCCTATTCTGTCTCTACTGTAGTTTTCTTTTATATGAAAATATTTTTTAAGCTGGCTACATTTTTTTTTTTGACTAAAAACCTTTCTTGTTTTTGAGAGGTGTGGTAGTTGGGGCTGTGAGGGAACTATGGAATTTTCCTCACCTCACTGAAGAGTAAAAGCTGCATATCATCTTGAGTGGAAAATACTCAGGAGCTTGTGACTAGGACAGCCTGCTTTGTCAAGACCAAGTTCACTCTGAGCAAAGAGACGCTTCATTTTGTGAACCTAAAAATCGTGACGGCATCCCAGAACCAAACACCAGAGCTTAGCGGTGCCGAATGCAAGTACGCAGAGCTTACAAATTTGGGTTCTCATTCTTTTCCTTTCAAAGTGCTTTTGTGGAACTTGGTATCTTGAGATGCCTTTTTAGCATGATCCTTCACTCTGAATCATTGAGTTTTCTTTTTATAAGTCAAAATATCTGTTCATGGGCATAATGTTCTACAATTAATTTCTTAAGTTACTTGAAATTATTAATGAATTTTACCTCACTCATATTTTGCATGTAAAGTTTTAGGACACAAGTTTGTAAAAGTTCTTATTTACCCTTACTGGGTCATATGTAACTCTAAACAGAGATAGGAATGTGGCCTACGGTAGGAATTTATTCCAGATAGGACTGAAATGGAAAGTACAGGCTGATCTCTATCCACAGCCAAATTACCTGGAGCGTCCACCTCTCACTGAGTGCACCAAACACAAATCTCAGGTCTTCCCCTCTCAAAGGCAGGGCGTACTGATATCCTTGCCATGGATAGCACAGAGAACGTGGCAGTCCGATGGAGTTACCACATTGATTGAACTTACCTCGGAAGAGAGCCCAGCTCTTGCTGAATGACATATTCTCAATACCCAGTCATTCTTCCCGATTGACCAATCAGTTCAGTCCAACTCTTCAATGGAGGACTCTGAGGGGGCAGAAGGAAGGTTATTTATACTGTGTGTCCTCAGAAGGAGACTTAGACCTTTAAGAGCAAGCAGTTTGTGTGGAATCGATTCCCAGAAATACCTGCAGAGCTTACAAACTTAGGTTCTTATTTGTTTTTTCCTTACTCAGAGGCCGGGAAGAGTGACCCAAAGAGAAGGGAGCCATGGAGGGCACAGTGAGAAAGGGGCTCCATCCTGCTAAGGGACCTTTGTGCTGCTCTCTAGAGTTACACGTTCAAGTCTTTCAACACACTGGGAGAGTTGGCTGAGGTACTTACCTACCACCATAACTCACCAAGCCATAACTCACCAAGGCTTCTACATGTTCCCTCAGGAGAGCAGGCTGCTGTGGCCAGAGGAAGCACTAGGGGAGCCTCAAGTTGATTTCTCCAAACAGCCTTGGAACTGTGAGCCAAGGCCAGGCTCACAATGCTTGCTAATGAAGCACTGGAGACCAGGCAGGCATGAGCGACCCCCTCTCCTGGACCCTCTCAAAAGGGGAAGTCTCTATTTTAAAGGCCAAGATGCTTCAATGAGGTTTTAAAAAGTATGACACCTCCATCTCACAATATCTGTGGGCCAAGAATTTGGGGGTATCTTAGCTAGCTGAGGGTATCAAGAATGGAGGTAAAGCCTGCAGACATCTGAAAACTTGCCTGGAGTTAAAGGATCATATTCAAAGATGGCTCATGTAGAGGGTGCTGACAGGAGCTCTTAGTTCCTGACCTCATGAGCCTTTCCAGAGGGTTGAGTGTCCTCCAAATACGACAGCTGTTTTTTCCCCAAAACAAAGTGATTCAGAATAGAGAAAGAGATGATGCACAAAGCCGAGACATTTTAGAGGTCATTTAAGAAGCCCTATCCATCTCTTCTTTCTTAACCTATTTGTAGAAGTGGGTTACTAAGACCAACCCATACTCAATGTAAAATAAATTGACCTCTACTTCTTAAAAGGAGGAATATAAAATAACGTATAAACATGTTTTTAAACCACAATAGGTACAAGGTACTCATTCTCAAATGGGTTTTCTTACAACTTTCATGAGAGATTAAGTTGGAAAGGCTAAGAAAATTTACCTGAGTTTAGTTTTTGTATCACACATGTCTTCTCAACATAGAAAATTTGAGGGACAGATATCTGCCCCTTGCCCAAGTGAGAAAAGTTTTAAGAAGGAAAAGGAGTTTTAAGAAGACTAGGTTCCAGTGGATGAGCTCACTTTGAGGGACATCTGGGGACACAAACTTGACTCAATAGGCCTTAACAAATATGACAGAATGCATGAAATCAGGTGGGGGGGCGGCTATGGGCATGCAGATAATGCAGGGAGTCTAAATATGATTAAAGATATAATGTTTGAAATACCTACAATTCAATTTAAAAAGTAGAATAAAAGACAATAGAAAAGGAGACTCAGGAAAGTTTGAGCTATATGTTCTGGAATATGTAGGGCACAAAAAGAAATTCTTTGGTATACCTGGAAAGAAAGAAGTTGAACAGTCATGTGGTTATGTGCAGCTGGAGAGGTGGCAAGTTTCTCATGAGCCCCACATCCCCTCAGCTGGACAGGGAAAAGGCTGGAATTCTCTAGAAGCTTGAGTAATTGCGATAGTTAGCTGACAACATGTAAAAATAAAGAAACTCCCCTGCAGGAAAAGCTAGGCCCACAGTCTGATGCTGCCTTGGTAGTTGGGGTCCCTATGAAAATTACCCTAGTAGACTGAATGGGTTCAACAGAAACTTATTTTTCACAGAATCAGAATCAGCACCTGTGTCTCATCACTCCTCTTTTCATCATGCTGATTTGCTTTATTTATGTAGGTTTTATTCATATTTTTGTTTTATTTTTCCAGCTAATATTATCGAGATATAGTTGACAAAATTGTTTGTGTTTAAGCTAGGCAACATGGAGTTTGGATGCACACAGTCAAGTGAATAACAAGCTAGCTGACACAGAAATTGCCTCTGGTCTTTTTCAAATTCATTGTGAGAATAACTTAAGGTCTACGCTAAAAAAAAATTTCAATTAGGTAAGACATAATTAACTACACTTGCTATTATTAACTAAAATTTTCAACCAGAATCAGTACTATGTATATCACCAGAATTTATTGTTCTTACAGCCAAACACTTGTATTCTTACTAGCCTTTCTCAACTGCCCTCCTCTTAGCCTCTGATAACATTTTAGTCTCTGTTTCTCTGGGTTTGACTTATCAAGCAATATCATGTAAAGTACTGTTTTTCTCTGTCAAGTTTATTTCACTTAACATAATGTCCTCTTGGTCATTCATTTGGTCTCAAAGGTCAGACTTCCTTCTTGTTTTAGGTGGAATACTTGGTTGCACACACGCCACGTTTCCATTCTTCCGTATTTTTCATTAAGTCATTAATCTCATGTACAGAGTCTCCCTCTTCATAACCTAATCAGTCCCTCAAGGCCTCACTTCTCAATATCAACATGCTAAGTATTTAAGCACCAAAATGAAAATGTAGGTGTGGGGAATAAATGCTCAGTCTATAGCAGGCATGAAGAAAGGAAACAAAATTTGACTGTGAGTGAGTTCCCACTTTGAGGGAGTTGTAGGTCAAGGACCTCCAAAGACTCACAGCAAACATTCCACAAAAGAGCACTGAACATCTAGAAAGGGCAGAGGGCATCAGATGCCAAGTGTGCTGGCCAGTACCTACAGTGCTTTCTCCATGTTCATCCCTCCTTTGGACCCAATTCCAGGGATTAAAAGAACAGCTGCCAAATGAGGAAAGAGAGCCAGGAAACAGAGAGAAGGCCATGCTTCCTACCTCTTCCTGTCTTATAGACCTGGGTTAGGTCCAAGCTAGGGAATGAAGAAGCTTCAAATTGCATGAGCATTCAGTTTGCACTATACAGTGGGGAGGAGTTATGTAATTATCAAACTGCAGTAAGCCTTTAATGCCAAATGAATGACTTTTTTTCTATCTGAGGCCTCGCCAATCCCTCCCCCATCTCTTATATTAGGGTTCTCTTGAGGAACAAAACTGACAAAATGTATATATATTTTTTAAAAGGGCATTTATTAGATTGGCTTACATGATATGGTCTGGGTAGTCTAAGAGTGGGTGTCCCTGCGCTGGAAAAGCTGAGAACTGGTAGTTACTCACTCCCAATTTGGCATTGAAGGCATGGAGAATTCCTGGACTTGCTGGTCTTCAGTGGGGACTTAACGTTGAATAAGCTGGATTCTGATGTCCGTGAAAGATAGTAGCAGCAGCAGCAGCAGCAAAGTAGGTGAATTCACCAGCAAGACATAACAGCAAGCAAGCCAAAAGCTTTTCCCTTGGACAACCTTATATCTGGGCTGCTACTGGAAGATGTTGCCCACATTTAGTGTGGGTCTTTCCACTTCCAATTAATCTAATCAAGATGTGCACAGAGGCTTGTCTCTTAGTAGATTCCAAATCCAGCCAAGTTGACAACCAAGATGAATCATCATGTCGTCCATGGTGCACAACAAACCTTTCCCCTAGACTTTCTGGGTTTACTTTGCAACTCCAGTGTGTTAAACTGACTGGTTGTATTTAGAATGTTAACTGACTTTTTAGAATCATAAACTGGATCATTCTGAAGTCACTAATAAGGCATATTGTCTTATCACGACCTTTGAGGTAAACTACATGATTAAATCTCTGAATATGGAGAATCTGACACTGAATAGAAACCATCTTAGATGTCACAACTCAGCTGCTATCCTGGAGTTAGAATTCTTCAGGGTCACCCTCATCATACCATGAGAGTTGTTTTCCTTCTGGGCATGGGTTCATCACTTGGCTCCTTCCTAAGACTGTACCTGCCAAGAAAGATTCCCTCTATGCCATCCTTCACTCCATGAATGTTCTAGCAGTAGTGAATCCTGCTGAAATTCAATTTTGTGTACGTTGTCTGTTGTTTCTCCCGGCCGCTGGCCCTTCAAAGTCAGTCCACTTCCACATACTTGGGGAAATAGAAACATTCCAGAAATCATCTGAGAAAGGCAAGCTCCTTTGTTTAAAGAGTTCACTTTCTGGTCAGGGTGGGAGACAGGACTTGCCAGGACTCCTCAAATGTGTGTATTTGTGTTTCCATTCCCCTCAATGGGTGTGTTCTGCCTTCTCTGAGCACACGGGAACTTGGTCCTCTCTCAACCATCCATGACACTCCCAGTTCCACATCCTCACATGCAGCATTGGGCATGTTCTCTATCTGACTTCTGCTTTCCCTGACTCTTTCCTGTCCTGCTGTCCTCCAAAGGAGGAATGTTACTAGACCAATACCATCAATAAACGCGGGTGGCTCTGAGGCATTTTCCCATCAGTTAGAGAGGCGACCTGTCCCTTTGAGCCCATCACTGAGCAGTCCATCCTACTTTAAGAGCTACTTTTATTTTCTGTTGTGTTTCTGATAATTCATAACCACACTAATTTAGCACATTTGTCATAAGGGAGCGTTTATGTTTTGTCTTTCCCAACCTTTAACCATTCACCTTTTCATTTTTCCACTCACTCATTAATTCATCAAACGTCACTGAGGTCCTGCTTTGTGTAAAGCCATGTGCTGTCAACGTGGGCGGTGAAGAAGAGAGTAGTGGCTCTCAACCTTGCTTAATCACTGTAGTCACCCGAGAATCTTAAAGATGACCAGAAGCTCTGGACCTGCCCCAGAGACTGAATGAATGTGTTTGGGTTCTCTGAGACTGAGCACCATACGAACGCCACAGCATAACTAACAGACAAAACCTAAAAGCCTGGGATGCCCCACACCTCAGAGAGAGCACCATGCATAGCCAGAGGCTGCTGTTCTTGGCCTGCATAGCATCATGTGCCCCTCCCTTCATCTCTACTCAGCATCATTCCTTCGACATGACCACAAACTTAGCCACAGCTCAGGTAAAAGCTATGGCACCTCTGACTCTCTGAGTATGTGGAGAAAGGGTGGATCCTTTCTCCAGTGAAGGTGAGCAGGAAAGGAAATACTGTGAGTGTGGCTAAGGTAACATGCTGTTTAGCTCACCGTTTGAAAGGCTGAATGTCCGAGATCAGGCAGCCTCTTCAGTCTCATCTTTGGTGAGCGCTCCTTTGGCTGGACTGTGAGGCAGATTATTGTAGCAGCAATAAAGGCCCATTAAAGGAAAACTATTTGTTTTCTGGTCAAGGGAATGGAATTTCTGGCCTGGGTGGAGACTTAACATTCTAATTGGACAATCATCTAGCCAAGGGACCATCCTCAGGAAGGTGAGAAGCCACCATGCAAGAGGAGAAATATGTATCCCTTTAATGAGATCATACTCTCTTCCTTCCCAGAATTCCTGTCCCAGAGCACAGTGGCTTACAGAATCTCAGCTGTGCAGGGTTTTGTGTTTGCTGCTTCTCTGAATTACCCAGAAAAACACAACTTTTGCATTTGTTCTTTCTCTTTTCTAAGCTTGTTTTCCCTAACATTTTGTGTTTAATGTTTCTCTAAAGTTCCCCTCCAGCTGACCTTATAGCTGGTTGATCTCAAACAGCATGGCCTTTTCCTTTTCTTGGGTCCATCTTCTTCCTCTGGGCAGCTGTCGAGATTTACAGGTTACTGCTCTGGGGGTTTTCTTTTAAACACTAATACAATTTTTCTTCAAGCTTCCTTTTGAGTTCATTCGTAAATATTTTTTATCAATGAGACAGAGAACCTCAAAGGAGAACCCTGATTTTCCAAGTAATGTGTGTTGACTGTGGTGAGATTGTCTGGTGATGATATGGCATACCGCATCATGGAAGGAACAAAGACTAAAATGATCAGAAAAAAATCGCACAGAGACACAGGAAACCAAAGAGTGGCAAGGGGCCAGTCTTACTATCTTATAACAACTCTCTTCAAAGAACCAACCAGGTGGGAGGGGGAATAGAGGAGGAGTGGAAGGAAGGTCCGGCAGATTTAGTCAAAATGCATTACATGCACGTATGAAATTGTCAAATAATAAAAATAGAACCAGCTAGGGACCCGCAAGAACTACATGAGTGCCTTCCAAAGATAGGACTCTCAATGAGCTCAATTCTTTCAACTAAGCTCTAGATCTTTTTTTCTAAACTTTATTTTTTATGTGTATGAGTGTTATACCCGCATGTATATATGTGTACCTGTACCATGCAGTGCCCGCAAAGGTCAGAAGAGGATATTGGATCCCCTGAAAATGGAGTTACAGACGGTTGTTAGCCTCCATGTGGGTGCTGGGATTTAAATCAGCAAGAGCAGCCAGTGCTCCTAACTGCTGAGCCATCTCTCGAGCCCCAAGTGCGAGATAGTGAAGTCCCCACCACATCACCCCACTGGAGATCAACCCTTGCAATAAGTAACCCCTTTGGGACATACTACAGACAAACATGGGATTCTTATGTTTTGATAGTGACTTAGAGGCAAGTTTGAGTAGCTCTGAAAATTTTATGGCAAGGTGGGGGGGAAGGGGGTAACCATTAATGCCAAAAGAGGCCCCTGTGATTCTCTAAAAGGGATCTGAAGTCGGGCTCTGAAAGAACTGAGGGGAAGAAAGGGGTTTGGGCCACAGCTGTGACCCGGGAGTCTTGTGCTTCCATGATGTGATTTAGAGTTATAAACTAGGGATGGCTGAAAGCCCAGGCCGGCCGCGTCCAGCCTCTTCTGCCAACTAGGGAATCCTGAGTGGCCGCTTCCCTGCTCTGAGGGCGGAGGACTGCTCTCTGCACCCTGCAGGTGCTGGGGAGAAGACTGCACCTACTTGTGGACACTGCAGAGAACCAACCCTCCTCCCATAGAATCCATACACGTGTTGACACCTGCGGGTGTGCTTCGTGCTGCACGTGAACGGTCACTTCTCTTTCTAGGCAGAAAATTCCGTTTTCGTGGCAGCACAAGGAGAAAATTGTGTCCAGAAAGTGGACAAAGCTTGGAATGCCAGCCACGACGCCATTTCCCTGTATATCCAGCAGAGGGCGCCGCTGACCAGCCTGCAGGTCTCGCGGCCTCTCCAGGAGATTATGCAATGATGAGGATGTAGGCTACAGGGCCAGGGATGCTGACGCAGACCTGAGGGAAAAGACAGCACAGATGGGGCCCCAGGGGCCCAAGTCTCCAGAGGAGAGGACAGACACGCGGGAAACTTCCTCCTTCCCATGAAACCCTGGAAACCGCTTAGTTGTTTTTCTGGTTGATTTGCGGCTGCATGCAGCTGTCAGCTGCCTGTGAACCGGATGACGCTAGCTCAGCGCCAGGGTTTGTTTTTTAAGAGACTTCCCCGGATTCTTTTTCCAAGACTAAATAATAATAGTGATTAACGGCACCCTCTCCTGCACTGCTCTTCTCTGTCTCCAGGGTGCTAGGGGCTGGCAAGCATCACGCGTCTTTCCCTACCGTTTTTTTCCCACCTGCAGCCAGGGGTCCTGCGAGTGTCTTGCATCATCCTCCCTGCTGTGCTAAATACAGCTTGTTTTAGAAACCCAGAGAGGGAGCGACGGGAAAGAAAAGCAGAGAGGACACCAATCCATTTCCAAATACCCCGAAATATAGCCCACCTGTCCCTCCCGGGAGCAGAGCTCCTGTGCGCGATGGAAATGAGCCAAGCCGGCATCTGGACATGGTGATTTTCTCAACTCGGCTTCCTTCTGCTTTGCTGCTGTTTAGGGCTTTGTTCTGTTTTGCTTTTAATTTCCTTCAAGTGCCAGCGATGTTTTTGGATACTTTGTTCTAGGAAGGACTCTGGTAAAGAGAGGCCGAATTCGCTCTGTGTAGGGAAATGCTGCCGTTAGTCTACCCTTTCTTAATTATATTGTAAGGAAAACCATAAAATTATTTTTTAAAGAAGGCAGGCTTGCTTCATTGAAGATGGCAGAAATTTTGGAAAATATAAATCTGGAAGAAGAAGGCCATAAAACACACTTATAATCCCTTAATGTTGGAACTGATACCATTTAATTCATTCTACCCTGATGATTATCTTTTCCAAACATTGCACATGCTATGCCTGAACGTGTTAAAATATTAGTGGTTAAAATCTATTGTTCCCCTCCCTTTAAATGTCCATAATTGTAAATATTTGCATAGTAGCCCTTGTTGTGCATCATATAAATGGAGCATAATATATTCAGTTGATCCCATAAGCTCATTTCATTATTTTTAAGTGAATTGCCCTTGAAGATACCACTAAGCTATTATGTTTTGAATACATTTGTGTTTCCCTAGGAAAAATCTCTAGATGAGAAATGGAGGCCTGATGAATATTTTAAGATGCTCAGTGTGTGTCTGCAAATGCTCTTCCCTAAGCACAGTGCCAGTTCCTATTTTCACCAACAATTATGAGCCAGTAGAAACAGAGCTCCTTCTGTGCTTTGCCAGTGTGGTAGTTACAAAAAAGACTTTTATTGTTCTAATTTGCATTCCTGTGTCTTTTCCCCCTGGATTTCTCAGATTTTCTTTAAGACTCTTTCCTTAGGAACTGAATACTGACATAAGCTATCCAAAGAGTGAGGGGAAGGAAGCAAGGGAGACGTGGTGGCTGACTGACTGCGGCACTGGAGATGTTGAACATCTGATGGACTATGTATGTCCCTTGCACTGAATGACTGAATGATGCTTTTAATGGCCCTGTGGACCTGCAGGGGACTGAATGTTTTGTCCCCCCTGGAATCCATATGCTGAAACATAATCCTTAAGGGACTGGCATTAGGATGTGGAACTCTGAGGATGCGATTAGGTAATGAAGATAGAACCCCATGAAATGGAATGACAGCCTTGTTAGGATACACTGGCAGCTTCCCTTGCCTTCCACATGTGAACACACAGTGACTAGACACCATCTGTGATCCAAAAAATGGATCTCACCAGACAATGAACCTGGCAGTGCCTTTATTTGGGATTTCCCAGCCTCCAGATCTGTGAGCAGTAAATTTCTCTTGTATATGATGGTGTTTTGTTATGGCAGTCCAAGTATATCCACAGTCACAGAAATTAAAGAGAGGCTGATCACAGGGATCCAGGGTAGAACTATTCTTTAATTGGACTACTCAGCTGTGATAATCATGAGACCTACCATGTTCACAAAGTCTAAACAACAGAACTCTGGGGATGTTTGTTTTCAGGTTAATCTAACATGAAGTAGTATGGGAAAGGGGCTGAACTTTTACAGGTATGTCTTCAACATATGATTCAAACCCCAAAAGTGAGCTCCATGTACAGGGGCACTTCTATCATCTTGGGGTCTGTAAATGTGCATAACTTCACAGATGTCCTTTCCTCCTACTTTAATGAGTGTGAAATCACAGGAACCTGTGCTGGAAGACGGTTAGGCAATCACTGTGCTTTGTGGAGGCAAGTCAATTTGCTCAACCACCAATCTGCTGAAAAACAATTGTCCAAATACCCAATTTAAAAAGTTTTATGAAAGTTTAAAAAGTTTTAGTTTCAATCTTTTCTGTGTTCTCTCTTACTTCTGCCTCTGAGGTTTGCCCAGGCCATTTTGTTACCAAGGCAAGGTCAAGTTCAGAGGCAGATGCAAGAACAGAAAAGTAAGAGCAGAAATTAAACTAACGCTTATTTACAAACACCTTCAACAAGTCAGGAAATTGGTCGTTTTTCAAGTTAATTTTGGCAAATTTGCTTCCAACAAGTTGGCCCACAATCCTGTTTGTACTATCTTCCAGAAATACCTTCCTTCCTTTTACTTGGTCTCCATCCAGGGTTGTTATTTATCTAAACCTTGGGATTGTGCCATTTTTAAGAATAACCCCATCTGGGTGTGGTGGCACACACTTTTAATCCTAGTACTTGGGAGACAGTGGCAGACAGAGGCAAGCAGATCTCTATGAGTTCGAGGCCAGCCTCGTCTACATAGCTACTTCCAGGCCAGCTGGGGCTATAGAGAGAACCTGTCTCAAAAAGCCAATAAATAAACAAACAAATAAATAAATAAATAAAAATAACCCCAACATTCAACAGAGAACATAAAGATTTAACCATTACCTAGGTGAACAGTGATGTGGACTCTGAAAATACCTGGACCAAAACATATGACTATTCAAGGAGACTGAAGCAAGGAAAATGAGGGGGTTTGCATATAATATTTTGGGATAATAACCCCTAATGAAAAATACCTCAATAATAATGATGGCATCAGTCCAAGATTAAACAGAAAAGGGCTGGGGAGATGACTCAGCAGTTAAGAGCATTTGATGCTCTTGTCGAGGACTCAGGTTCAGTTCCTAGGACCCACAGCTTCCAGTAATTCCAGTCTTAAGGGATCCAGTACCCTCTTCTGGCCTTCAGGGGCACCAGAAATGCACATGGTATAAATATATACATGCAGACAAAACAATCATATACATAAAAATAAAAATAAATAATCCTTTTTTTTAAAAAAAATGATTAAGGGGCTGGAGGGCTGGAGTGATGGCTCAGTGGTTAAGAATACTGACTGTTCTTGCAGAAGACCCAGGTTCAAATCCCAGCACCCACATGGCAGCTAACAACTGTCTGTGACTCCAGTTCCAGGGGATCCGACAGCCTCTTCTGTCCTCTGCGGGCATT
>NW_008341187.1:2151710-2154713 GCF_000622305.1 Nannospalax galili | reverse complement strand
GAGTTCCAGGACAACTGGGGCTACAGGGAGACCCTGTCCCAAAAAGACCAAATAAATAAATAAATAAATAAGGAGCTGGAGAGATTGTTTAAAGTTTAAGAGCACTTACTGCTCTTCCAGAGGACCAGGGTTCGATTCCCAGCATCCACATGGAGGCAAACAACCATCTGTCACTCCAGTTCTAGAAGATCCAACGCCCTCTTCTGGCCTCTATTGGAACTGCACAATATGAGTGCATTTACCTCCCTGCAAGCAAAAAATAAAATAAAAATAAAAATAAAATTTAAAAAGAAGATTAAACAGAAAGTTGGGTGGATGTCCTTGAAGAAGTAATTTTTGTGTGTGCAAGATTATGGTTCTGCACATCTTTTGTGAAGAGTTTTGCCATCAGACACACAGGCAGGTGATTACCTCCTTCATAACTTCTGGGCTTAATTTACTCTTTCTTGTTATTAGGATGTCACAAGAGTGCTCCATGAGTCTTACATTTGTATCTGTAAAGTTTGATTCATGTAAAGCCTACAAGGTGAGGGTCTTCTGGAAATGAGCTCTGCTATCTTTCCAGCCTCTACGCACATGTACTTTAGAGAGTCTTATTGTTCGACAGAGGATACCTTCCACTCTTCCCCACCATGGATTCCTTTTCCCATAGCGCTTTTATGCCCTTCAGATCACCAACAGTGATAACAACTAACTGACAAGGACTGCTCCCTCCACTTTCTTCTGCCCCTGGGGTAAGTTGCCAAGCGTTTGATCTCCTGGTTCGGCAACAGAAATTCAAAAACTTGGAGTTTGGCACAAAGAGAGAAGCAGAGGCTGACCTTTGCGATTAGCATCCTGTCAATTTCTTGGGCATTTTCCTAATATTAGATCTCCTTTCAGGCTAACTGCACTTCAAAAATCATCTTTCACTAGTGGCCTTGGAGGATACTAGACTTTAGGGAAGATTAAAGGTGGAGGAGGATGGCAGGAAAGGCAAACCCCACCGAAGCATCATCCTCCCACACACTGAGTCATTGCAAATATTCACTAAGCTTGTATTATTTGCTGTGTATCATTGTGGTCTCCACATGGAAACAGAAAGTTTAATACACTAAAGAGTGTAGGGGGAGAAAACATATTTACAAAAGTTCCAACATGGACTATTAAATGCTAAGGTCCCTGAGTCTTCCTAAACTTGACCAAAATCCTAAAGATCTTGGTAGATGTGGTATGAGAATTCAAATTGTGAGTTAAGGAAGGTGGACAAATGAGCTTGGGATGGTGTGAAAAGTGCATTAACATATAGCCTGAAATATAAAAAGAAAGAGTTGAGTCATGGACAGAGACCACCTTGAGCTATCATGATGGAGAGCTAGAAAAATCTCAAAGTAGGTGACTATTTAAAGTCACCTCTGTAGAATTCTAGACCTGAAAATAATTTATCTGCAGGAACAAAGAAGATTTGCTATTGATCAAACAGGAATATGTGTTAAACATAATCTTTTAAGGGATTTTATTGCTAAAGCACAGATAGATTGTTGTATACTAGGTAATAAATAGAAAGATACATAATAATAGCCACATGAGAGGATTAAGGAGATAGTACTATAGTTAATAAATGCAAAGTTGTTCATGGTCCTTTGTTGTTTGATCTACATTCTGCCCAATCAAAAGAACAACTTCACACTTTATTAAAGGCAGTGTCACCTCTGATCTATGAACCATTTTATTTTGAGCATAACTTTCTGTTACAATATTGCCTACTGCTTGGTTGGGAAAAGGCCTGTCTATATATCACTCAGTACAGAGCAATAGAGCAATCCAATTTTCTTATAACATCCATCTGGTATTTATATCCATCTCTTGAAATGTAAGGCCTGTTAGAATTAGATCAGAAATACTCTATGTGGAATAAAGCAGAGATTTTTGTTACTGGAGAGAGAGAGAGAGAGAGAGAGAGAGAGAGAGAGAGAGAGAGAGATCAACAAATGGCCTTACAGATCATTGGAAGGCTGATGCTATATCACCATTTCTAGTTCATTAATTACAATGGCTGTCACTCACGAACCACAATGATCATTACCTTTGGCCTAAGAAAGCAGGGTCCCTGGTCCACTCTAATATAGATTCTGTTTTTAGTTTATCATTAGAATGATCAGAACAGCTGGAGTGGTTATACTGTGTCATTTTAGAAGGCCCACCACTTATACACTCTTTCTTTAAGATAGTTGGGAATGGTGCCATGTTACTTGAAGTTACAAAGGGGCTCTACTAGGTGGCAGAGCAGAGGCTAAGTACAAACCCTTGTGGACATTTTAGCACAAAGGCCAGCCCTGGTTTCCTTTATCATCCAGGTAGTTTATTTTTTCTAGAAAGTCAATAAATGTAAGACACTCTAACTTGGTGAGACTATGATTTCCATTATCAATTTAAGCCATAAGTTTGTATTTGAAAACAAGTGGGGTTTTTTTTTTTTTTTTCAAGTCAAGCACTAGTGCTGTTGGTTGGCATGCACCTGCAAGAGCTGTCTCTGAACACGAAGGACCATCTCATTATGAAACAATAATATCAGGGAGAGGAAGGAAGCTTCAAGGTCCTTTAGTCCAGTCGACAAGCTGAGCATACATTCTTAGGAGATCTCTGTTAGAAGGCCGTCAGGCCTCCACATGAGATACATAGTCCCAAACCTGTGAAAAGCCTCACAATGCTCAGTAGCTCCACGTGTAAGAGATGTCTTTATTTTCATCCAGAGTATGCCTTTTCATAGCTTTGGCTGATTGGTTTTCCTCCATCAACCTAGAAAATCACGAGCTCCCTTTGACATCGTGCTCTTTGACAAAGGCATGGCAGATAGCCCATGACTGTTTCTGGACTCCCAAATCTGTTCCTTCTCTCCACTGCAAATCAGTGTGCAACCTGAGCTTAAATTCAATTAGTTTTTTCCTATGATTTCTTTTTTCTTCCACTTAGTATGATTTTCTTTTATGGAGATCTACATCTTTACTTTTTTTTTCTTTTTTT
>NW_008341187.1:2114663-2145143 GCF_000622305.1 Nannospalax galili | reverse complement strand
GGGTGGGAGGGGCTGGGGGGGGGATGGAGGTGTGAATGAGGCTTAGGGAGTCCCGGTGAGGAGAGCTGCGCTATATACTTACCCCAAGAGGCCTGAGGATAGTGCTACATCTTTACTTTTAAAATAGAATTGCTTTGCAAAGTGAAACATTTTATGTCAAGAGACATAAGTTAATTATTATGCTTGGTTATAGAAAATTTCAAACATCTACAAGAATAGCCATGATAACCAGGGCTTCCGAGTCTTTACCACACTGCTAACATGTCACTCTTACTTCACCTCTATCTTCGCCTCTTTCCCTGGCTCCCTGAATTCTTTCAAGCAAGTTCCAGGGACTGTGCAATGGCTTATGAGTATTCACTACATCTCTCTAGAAATATATGAGCTCTGACATTTTAGCAACCACTGTGCTATTACCATTGCCCCACAAAATTAAAAATAATTCCTAAATATCTTACACTATACCATATTTACATCTCTCCTCCATTCATTTGCTTCCTTAAGTCACGATATAAAAATGTCCATGCAGGGCTGGAGAGATGGCTCAGCGATTAAGAGCACTGACTGCTTTTGCAGAGAAACTGGATTCAATTCCCAGAACGCACATGGCAGCTGCAATTCTAGTTCCAGGGGATCCATCACCCTCTTCTGACCTCTGCGAGCATTACACAACATGGGTGCACTTATACACATGCAGGCAATATACTCATATGTATAAAGTAAAATAAAATATTTTTAAATGTCCATGCTAGTAGTTTCTTACTCTATCACCAAAGGCTCTTTTCACTTACACTCTTGTTCATGTTTTTGTTTAGCATTATGGTTTTGTTTCACAAAGAAACCCGACGATGTGTCCTGAAGGGCTGTTTAGAATTTGGATTTTTCTTTCTCCATTGTGTTGTTTCATATTTCCTTTGTCACCTGAGAGAGGAAAGGTCAGCAGCGCTGCAGATTCGGGCTCAGGATTCAGTTGAGATTCCTCCAGGAAGCTCATGACATCTGAAAACCTCTGTCTGTGATGCCTGCAGCTGTTAACATCTAAATCTAAATCTAAAAATTTCTAACTAAATCCATTAATTCAACACAAAACGGTATTTGACCTCTATCATTCCTCTGAAATTTTAGCTCTAATCCTTCTCTAAACAGACACATTTTCTTGTTTGTTTACTCTGAAATGCAGTTTATATAAGAAAGGCAGGCAAATGCTTAGCTTTGTTTTACTTCTTTTTACCACTTGTCAAAATAACCCCTTGCTGTCTGTATTAGTTACTTTCTGTTGCTGTGATAAAACACCATAGACAAAAGCAATTTACAGAAGAAAGAGTTTATCTTAGCTTACAGTTAGTTCCAGAGGGAGTCAGTTAATGGTGGAAGAGGCACAGCAGGAGGCATCAGGTATTGGAGCAGGAGCAGGAAGCTGAGCTGCTTACCTTCAACCACAAACACAAAATAGAGAGTGAAGAAGAGAGATCAGGCTATAGACTCTCAGAGCCTGCCCCCAGGGACATACTTCCTCCTACCTGACTTCTCCAAATAACACCACCAACTGGGGGCAAAGTGAGCCTATGGGGGACATTTCTAATTCAGACACCCTACCTTCCCCTTCAGTAAGGATGATCAATAAGAGTTTTTAAATGTTGGTATAAACTCATGAATGCAAACATGGTTGATGTGCCTCACTCTCTTATAATTATCGTGCTCAGTGAGGCTCAGCTTGCTCCCCATCTTGTGAGGCCTGAGATCCTCGCTGGTATGTCAAAGTTCACGTATTCTCCTATTTTTCCTAATCCCACATTCTGAGTAAAACATTACTTTCTATGGAGGTCTGTTTCATTTTAGAGAGAAAACAGTATTTAAAGACCACTGTCTGGATGCTAAAGGTGCTTATCTTATTAGAGTAGTCATTGTTTCGAGGTTTTTAGAGATGAGGACACATTCTAAGTTTACATTAATTATTTGACTTTAAATTCAAGACCACAGTTTTCCCCAGTCTCATATACACATATATTTATGCAATATACATTTCATATCTGTATTATCCTCTCAAACTGATGAGTCCATTCTTAGCACTGACCAACTAGATTTTACAATACATTCTCAATTAATAATCCCTCTACTACATTCTGTAGCAACAATCCTGAAAGCAGTTGAGTTTCATTGTTATTTATTAAAGGTAAAGAGATAAATGAAGATGTTTTTAAATTACCTGAATTAGTTCTTCTCTGTGTGGTAACAACATCAGATAAATAACTAGGTGCACAGTTAATGTCATTTGTTGAGTTTTTCTTCCAGTTCTAAGAGCTTGGTCTTTTAATTAATTAATGTATGTCTGTATGTGTATGTTTATGTGTCCTGCATATATGCAGGAGCCTATGGAAGTCAGAAAAGGCATCAGATTCCTGAAGCTGGAGTTATAGACAGCAGTGAGCTACCATGTGGGTTCTGGGAACTGAACCTCATTCCTCCACAACAGCAATACATGCTCTTAACTGCCAAACCATCTCACCAGCCACTCATTTTATTTCATAGTTTTGTCAAGTATTTCTATAGTATAGGACAAATCTATAAGCAAAACACATTTGGAAAACTAACTCTACCCTTGTTTCCTGCTTCTTTTTCAAGACAGAATTATCACAACATTCTTTGGTTTGTCCTGATTTGTAATAAGGAAATATGTTCATTCCCCTCCTTAGTCCCCTTCCATAAACCTCTCTTAAAAGGTAGCATGCATATAAATTTATCTGTACATTCAAAGATCTTTGTTTCTCTTGGACTACATCTTAGAGATCACTCATTGGTGTGTATGAAAATATTCCTCCCTTGTTCAGCTGTTCAATGATGTGCATTCATCATGGTATACTTAATAAGTGCCTAGCTGATCAATTTTGGATTTGCTTTCAGTCTTTTACTTTTGTATATTGGTATAGAATGGAAAGCTTTGTGAATTCGCATTCATATGACTTGTGATTTAAAAAAAATCATGGTGTATATTTGTAATAATAGACTACATGTGAAATCTTCTATCGTATGGAGATAGTCTTACAAGTTCCTGGGACTCTTCTCATACGAACCTACAGCAATGGTGTCAGCATACACCCATGCAAACTTAAGCAGACAAAAACCCAGCACAGAGCTGTGGAAATGAACAGAAGGCCCCAAACTTAGCCGAAGAATTATTGGCAACTGATTACTGCTGGGTGAAAAAGAGCTGATCTTTTTAAAGGGAGGAATTCTAGATAGACTGACTAGATACCAGTGGATGAGCCTGCATCAAAGGACATCTGGGGAAACTCACTTTACATAATAGGCCTTAACACAAATGACAAAAGGTATGAACTCCAGTGGGGGGCATGGGGAGAGCTATGGGAGGGTGCCAGTGGGAAGGGGATATAAGGATGATTTTCTGTATGACATAAACAAAAATTCAATTAAAATTCACGATGCATCTTTGTAATAATATTCTACATGTGAAATATCACTGGTAAATTACTATATAGGGGTTTTTGTCAAACATTGTTATGTTGGGAAGACTACTCTGGACTCTCGCAGTCCCTGGGGAGCCTGGGCAGAGGAGAAGGAAGCTGCTAAGCCTCTAAGATGATAAAGCAGATGGTGAGCATTTAATGACACTGACATATTTCCACGAGTCTTCCTATTTCTGGATTGACTATTTCTTGCATAATCAGTAAATAGATCTTGTATATTCAAAGATATCAATAAAGTTCTTAAGTAGAAACAATTGAGTAAGAAATTTTGACAAGTGCCGAGAAATGTCCCTCCAGGTTTTTGTTGAGCATCTTGAATTCATCCAAATGTACACCTCACATTTTCTACCACTGCTGTTATAAAATTTTGTCCAATGGTCCTGACTTTACACTGAAAAGCAGTGTCTGTTCCAGAGAAGACAGCTCCTAATTCACTTGAGCTCCCATCCTGTCTCCACCATAAAATAACCAGCACTGGCTTGAATTTGTGGTATAAATCTCTGTACTTCCATTTCATTGCTTACAATGCAGAGATTATTACAACACCTATTGCAATGACTATAAAATATAATACACATAAAATATTTAAAACAGCACCTGATTGGTACCAAATCCTCTAAACATGTTAGCTATAAATAAAATCTAACAATCTTATAAGTTTCCAGAAGTAAAGTAATTTGGCAACAATGAGAGTTTACTAATGTTTCTTCCCTCCTGAGGATTGAGCCTAGGGCTTTATGCACACAAAGCAAGCACTGTACCACCAAGCTACAGCCCCAGTCCTTTGTGGGTCTTTTTCCCTGGATACTTCCAATGTTATTTAGAACCACTTTTACAACCTGGTCCTAAAATACACCCATAGCCTCTGGAAGTTTCATCAGTTAGATCAGCTTCAGCGTCATACGACATATGACAGATACTTCAAATGAGCGTGTTCTTAAATAAAATAGGAGTGTTATTGTTGTTGTTGTTGTTGTTGTTTTCTGTTAAGTAAAATAATTCTAGAGATGGGCAGCTCCGACTTGGAATAGGAAATCTAGACTTCTATCTTTTTCCTTCACAGTTCTTATCAGATAGCTTCCCTCCTGTAGACCATGGCATGACCTCAGTTGGTTATTTCAGATGGGTCCTCATGACTGAACTACAAGATGTGGCAGCCGAAACAGAAGAGAGACAGGGCAGCTCTTCCTAGCTACATGATCTTTGCCAACCCAGAGACCACAGTAATGCTTACTATTGTACCTCACCCTCGGAATGTAGTCACAGGGTCAGGCTGTGAAGGCAGCTGACAAATGCGTTTCATTGAATGCAGTGCCCACCCTGCCAACGAAGCCACAATTCTGTTACTAATAAATAAAGGAAACTCACTAATTAAGTAGGCAGGTTTCCACCACAGTATGTTTGCATCTTTGGACACCTCTCTTCATTCCCCATGTATAGCAGCAGCAGCAGCAATAACTTCTGGCAGGAACTGTGCTAAAGGTTCTTTAAACTAGCATCAGTGAAAGTAACCTTGTGACCCCAGCATTGCAGTAAATGCTGAAGTTACACAGGCATCCCATCTAAGTCTTTTTGGAAAGCGCTTCCCCTCGTTGGGATGTAAAAGTTGTATATGCTGACTCTTTCTTTTGGAGGGTCTAAAAGCCTTCTACAAATATATAGCGTCACCTCTCCTGATGTGCAGGTGTCTTAAACTGCTTAATTCATCAAGAGCATCCAGGGATACATAGCAATTAGGATGTTTTGAGAATCTCATTTTTTGAGTGGTCTGTAATTTTTGAAGTTTCCAATCAACTTCTCTGACTTGAAAATCTGTATATGGGGTTATTGGATATATTTCCATCCCTCCCATTTATTGTAAACTCTAGGATAACGTGCTTACTTTCTTCAGTTCTTCCCCTTTGCACTTTACCTTGCAGTCCTTCCCAGGCTCTCAGACTTAAGTTCACAAAAGTAACTTTTCCTATCTATTTTTTGTCCCCTTTTGAAAGGTGAGCACTATGACAAAGTCACTTAAAAGTCACTCCGAAGACGTGCATTCACCAGAGACAATCTTTCTGCCAATATTCTGATGCACAAATTTTAAAATTCAGCATGGGTCTTGGGTGTTTTACACTGTTTGCAAACAGAAAACAGGGGAAACCGCCACAGTGTGCACAGGAGGAAAGAAATCAGACTGCGGGAGCAGTATGCAATTAGGCTTTAATAATAGATGGAATAATGGCCAAAAAAGAGTTTGGCAAAACTCCCAGGTGCTTTGCATAACGTAATTTCCACAATCTGCCTTGTCTGTGAGGAGCAGAACACACTCCTGTGTTTGTTTAGGAGTAGAAGGCTTGGCACCAGTCCAAGGACAGGCACAGTGACTCCGCACTTGAAATGGCACCTCTGTAAGTCCTTGTCTCTGCCTTACAGGGTATGGAGCTGAGGAAAGCAACCTGGGTCTGGTTATGCTCCACAGAATGAATCCTATGTCCCGCAGATCCTCCCAGCAGACATGCGTGGGGTCTCCCCTGACAGCTATAGAAGGTCAGCTCCTAGCGAGAATAGAGTTGTTTTCCACCTGAATGGCGGTGTATGAGCTCACAGGGGAAACTGTAGGAGGGAGGGTGGGGTGATGTACTTCCTGAATATATTATGCAGCGATATAGTCCTAAGGCTGACTGGGCTGACTTTGAGCAATTCATGCTTGACAGGAGATACAGTTAACTTATAGCACATAAGCCCCACAGTTACCAAAGGGTGACCTGGCAGTTCCATCTGACTTCACATTCTACACTGTACAGCTTAGTAGGGTTTGGTAGCTGTCTTGCTTAGAATGGTCATCAGGCTCTAGGAACTCAGAGCGTAAAGTTGCTAAATCTTCCAGATATGAATTAACATATTGGCTTGACGACATGGAACAGGTCATGGCCAGCATGGACGAATGATACCTGGGGATTCATAAGTATTCTGGCTTGGACATCTGAAATGGCAAATGCTTTGACATGTATCCAGAAGGAAGTTATCATTAGGCTATTTGTGCTAAGCCACATTATTGACATGTGCCAGAAATGCTACTAATGACCTTCAGAATGAAAAGAATCATTGAGAAGCTTAGAAACAAGCCAGGTGTGGTGGTGCATGTCTTCAATCCCAGCACTTGGGAGGCAGAGGCAGGCGGATTTCTGTGAGTTCAAGGACAGCCTGGTTTATATAGTGAGTTCCAGACCAGCTGGGGCTACAGGGCCATAGGGAGACCCTGTCTCAAAGAGACAAAAAGAAAGAAAAAAAAGAACCTTAGTTTATGGAGTATTATTGTCTAGCTATAGGCATTATAATTCCATACTGTCAGTTTATTGCCATTTTTTAATTTACTTCCACACATTATTTAATCCATCTACCAACATTTAAAGTTCATGAACACTTTAAAATACTGAGTTAGAGACTCTCAGAATGTATATACAATACATACAAATTAATTGAGTTAATGAATATTGTAAATTTTGAGGAAATAGAGTCACCGGAATTATGTGAGGAAGAACAGAATAAGCATGCTGGGAAGCTCCATAACTGTCTGGCTTATGCAGTGCTTCCAAGAAGGGCTAACGCCAACTTCCTTATTTAAGTTGCAATCGCTATTCCTCATCCAGATAGAAACTGCTGGGATTGGAGAAGTAAATGAACAGGTGGGGTCAGAACAGATGCAAGTTCTCTAGGTCCATAAACTGCCAAGGAAGGATCAATGGCATCCTCCAACATTTTCATGGAGACTATTCATGAGTATAAAAAGCAAATACATATATAAATGTAGCACATTTGCCAAAAACAATCATGTTTCTATTACCTGTCCTCTTTAAGCTTAACTTACTTGCAAACAGTTCTCTTCCAACATGGTATTTGTGGAAGCGTGTTACTCATGCACAGTTTAGTGAATACTCAGGCTAAACCACCCATTCGGATGTCTTTTCTGAAGTCCAAAGAATATCATCATTAAGATACCTCTTAACTCCCGAATTAGAGGGAGACAATTTCCCTTAAAGTGCAGAGCATGCAGAGCAGAAGGAAGTTCTCTCTGTTGCTTTTCTGGCTTTGTTTTCTTTTGTCTGGTTTTGGATATAGTCTTCTTTGAAACAGGCCAATGTTTATTGAGAATGATCGGTTCTTCTCTACACGTGCCTCCCTGGAGACTCTCAAAGTTTCCTCTGTTACTTCTCTTCTAACTCTTCTCCTTCCTGCCCAGTCCACATAGCATTTGTCAGCACATCTCAGTTCTGCAAACCCAGCTATAGGATTAGAGAGTCTCAGAACAGGAAATATCTAGTTTACCTAAACTAATAATAATCTTCATTTGTAACACAAGCAGTCATGTTTTCCCTCTCTTGTAGTTTAAAAAAGATCACACCAGTTTTTTGTATCTCTTTTCAATCAATGTTTGTATTCTTCAATTCAGTTTTTGTTTTGATTTTTTTATTTTATGTATTAGGAGTGTATTGCTTGCATGGATGTGAGCGCACCCGTGTAGTGCAATTCCCATAGAGGTGAGAAGAAGGTGTCAGATTCCCCTGGAGCTTGTGTTACAGACAGTTGTTAGCTGCCATCTGGGAATCGAACCTGGGTCCTTTGTAAGAACAGCCAGTGTTGGTAACCAGTGAATCATCTCTCCAAATCCTCCAATTTTTAAGAAAAATAACCATATGACTTTGGATGCCTCCTTGCCAGCCTATCCAAGCATATTACCTGTTCTCCTGGTGTGTGAATGTGGAATGTCCTCATAGGATTATGTATTTGAATACTGTGTTCATAACTGATAGAGCTGTTTGGGAAGGCTGTGGAACCTTTAGGAGGTGAAGCCTTGCTGGGGTTATTGGGTTACTCTGGGCAAGATTTAACGGTTCATAGCCCAGTCCCACTTCTTCTGTTTACTTTCTCTGTTTCTTGATTGTGGATGCAATGTGACTAGGGGACCCTTTCTCTCTTGCTGCCATGCCTCTCTCACCATGACGGAGTGTATCCCCTTGAACCATATGTATAATAAACCCTTCGTTCCTTAAATTGCTTTTTGTCCACTATTTGGTCACAGAAATTAGGAAGGTTAATTATTACAGGCGCATTCATTGCAAAGTGTGCATTCTGCACAGAAGTGGCAGGCAGCAGACTGAAGAAGGAAAAAGGAAGTAGAAAGTCTGAGCAATGCATTAGTGATGCTGGCACCAGGAGCTGCTGTCAGAGACCAGATTTGCATAATCTCAGCCAATTGTTCCTAATAAGCAAAAGGTTTTGGTTGTAACAAAGTCAACCTATTTGTTCACATAAGCTTCTCCGAAGGGGCTTGGTCTCCATTATTTTTTGTTTTGTTTTGTTTTGTTTTGTTTTGTTTTGTCACTTTTTGATTTGAGACAGAGTCTCCCTATATGTAGCCTTGGCTGGCTTGCCACTCACTCTGTAGACCAAGCTGCCTCACAGCGATCCTCCTGCCTCTGCCTCCAGAGTGCTGAGATTAAAGACATGTGCCACCATGCCCGTGGTCTCCATTTTGAATAGCTGATCTTTATGTCATCTGGAAACAACCTCTCCTAAGTCCAAATGCCAAGTTGAGTTCTCTGTCCCTTATTTTCAGGCAACCCCGGGGATTCTTTTGTAGGTAGATGCACCATCTCCAAGGCAGGCTCTGGAAGAGTCAACTTCCAAGTGGCTGAAGGTCCTGGTCTTCCCTTCTCCCAGAGCAAGAAGAACCTCCTCTAAATACATGGGAAAATACAGTAATTTGGGTGAGAATATTCTGAACCGCTATGCATACATAATTCTTACAGTAGTTTTCATGCCTATTTTATTATGATTATTTTTGCTTATAATATTTTTCTTACTGTAGTATGCTCCTGGGGATCAGATTGTATCTTATACATTTTTAAATGGTCCTAGAGCAGCTAGCATATAACACTTCACATATAGAACTCGATAAATAATTGATAAAAACTTAATGAAAACAGATGTAAGAACCTAGAAATCACTTCTTGTCTGTACACTTTGCTCAATTTCAGCTTGCCATTTGATTTAGACAGGCAAGGTGTATTTTCTCTACCTGTTTTAAGTATGTATCTTGAAATCATTAAACCTATAGGGTCATCTATTCCAGAATCCATCTACTTCTGAGCATGTCTATAGGGCTGAAAGCAAAAGTCTTTTGATGAATCCTGAAGAAATAAAGATACTTCTCGAATGTTTTTAAAAATAAAAGCAATATAAATATTGCTACTTCTATATTCATATAGAAAATGTGTACTGATTAGAAAAATACCTTGTTTCCCGGAAATCATAATACAGATATGTGATATATTGAACTTTTAAAAATTTTTACTATTTTTATTTTATGTGTATGAGTGTATTGCCCGCATGTATGTGAGTGCACCTGTGTCATGCAATGCTGCAGAGGTCAGAAGAGGGCCTCAGATTCCCCTGAAACTGGAGTTAAGGACAGCTTGTGGGTGCTGGGAATTGAATCTGGGTCCTCTGCAAGAGCAGTCAGTGATTTTAACCACTGAGCCATCTCTCCAGCCCCGATTTATTGAATTTTTATTGTATGATGCACCCTCGGGTGGATTGTCTCATTTAAGCTTCATAGCCATGTGCTAAGGGAACATTATTATTATTCCATTTTAGAAATGATGAACTTATGCATGAAAAATAACAAGTAAGTTGATCGAAGTTATACAAGAGGTAGAATACTCTGACCACAGCTAGAGATTTCCTGATGCTTTGAAAAAACAGGTCCTTATGGCTTATTGTCAGGGATTTTCTCTGCGTGATTCAGGCTTCATTGGCAGTAAAAGCCCAAGCAATGGGATGCTGTCCACTGTCAGGTTGTACTGTTCCAGAGAAAGCCAGAGCCCCTGCTGGCCTTACTGTTCTGAAAACAATATTCAAGATAAAATGTCCTGCAAGACATCACAAAATGATGTCCCTTTTACCCTCAAGGACTGGCACCAAAGAGCCCATTGGCAAAGCCCTCACCTTCAGGTCCAAGGAGGCAGTGGCTTGTGAAGACAGGTGTGGGAGATTGAAGGGGGTGGGGCTGTGTGGCAGAGGGGGATCCTTAGGGTTGGGTGCTTCAGGGAGCCAGACCCTCCTTTCCAATCACAGTGCACTTTTTATAAAATAGAAAGGCACACTGGGAAATCCTAGCAAGGATACAGTCAGGCACATAGAGAAGACATAACTAGGTACTGAATCCTCTGACCAAAGATGTCAGTGTAACTGTGACCCATAAGCCAGTACAACAGAGAAAAATAATCCATCTCTCTCTCAGCCCTGGCCAGTCAAAGTCAAGTTTAGTGGGTTTCCTAGCATCTCCAAGAAAGATCATTTGCATTGCAATAGAGTTTTATCATTTTGTTGATATTTATCAATGACAGCGTCATCGTTTCTGATGCATGAGAGATATTTTTGTCCATTACACGTATTTTATGGCCAGTGGCAGCACTGGACGTTTCTATGTTTCTACTGTCCTCTGGCAGTTGTTGTTTGTTTCCTTGCTCCTGTTTCTATGCAGATTTTCTTGGTTTGGCATGACACAGACAAGGCCCACAATATCGACCTGATTGCTGGAAAGAACCTTCCTGAAATACTGAAAGCCAATTACCTCATTCTGCACTAAACAGTAAATTTAAGGATAGCCTCAGCAAAAGGAGTGAGTGAAATGTTTTACAAGAAAGGAAACTATAAAGTGTACCCTTCAGCTTCCTTTCCTGCTATAACCCAGTCGGGTCATATTTTATTGGTGCTCGTTATCAAGGCAGAGTGATAAAGGCGGAAACCATAGAAACCTATTATGACCAAATTGATGTTGCTCTGAAACACCAGTGATTCACACTGAGAAACACTTCCCATGATCCATTAAGACCAGTCTTGGACTTTTGTCACGAGCGTCTGTTGTATGTGCATTCTAGATAGATGTTCAGTCACAGGTTCACTGGGAAAGCTGTCCAAACTAAAAGGCAAGTCACCAGGAGTTTCCCAGAAATAACAAAATGATATCACACATTACCTATCACCCTTTATCAATTTATCCACACGAATCCCTTGTATTATAAAGTATATTTAAAATCCTTACTGAATACCCCTCTCTCTAGGTTATATTATTTGTCTTCAGTTTTTTTAAAACATCAAGCAGGAGTGTGCATTGTCAGAGATATGCCTGTAAGATGGCCACCTAACTGCCAGGCTTGGTGGTGCATGCCATTAATTCCAGCATTTGGGAGGCAGAGGCAGGCAGAGCTCTGTGAGATAGAGGGCAGCCTGGGTTACATAGTGAGTTCCAGGGAAGTTGGGGCTACAGGGAGATCCTGTGTCAAAAAAACAAAAACAAAAGATGGTCAACTAGATGCCTAATGCTTATTTTTTCTCACAAAACACAAATAGTGAATACAGAACTTTGTGAATAAAGATGCATATTGGGAGTACAGTTAGGAATTGGTAGAAACACTGTGATGCATAAAAACTCTGGATGGCCACACAACACGGGGAATAAAACAGGAAAGACATCCTCCTAGTAATGTACCTCTTGAAAGTCAGAGGCTCGAGCCCAGAAGATAAGCCACATCTGAGCTGGTAAAGCACCTACACCCTTTTCGTATGTGAATTAACCTAGGAGTTCATGGGCCAGGGATATATCTTACTGGTATAGAACTTGTCTAGCATGCATGAATCTCTGCGTTCAATCTACACATACACACACACACACACACACACACACACACACACACACACGCACCATACTAGCTCAGCCCTAGGGAATTAAAGCCTTGGTCCAAGAGAATAGATGTAATTGTGGTGCTCAAATTCACATGGTGCCTGTTTTCCGAAGGAAATGTAACCTTGGCTCATGTGTAACACTGTTCTCTGAACCAAACCTCAGTAGCTCACTTCCTTTTGGCATCTGGACCAGTCCTGCAGTCTGAGTTCATGAGGTGACCCCTCTCTCTGAAAAGTGAAGCCATGAGATTTCCCAGCACACAGAGCCTAAGTCACAGATACACAACACACCCAATAGCATTCCTGGGTCCTCAGTGCCACTGCATCTGGCCACACAGAACTTGGACCCCTACTGGGTTGCACTAGTCCAGCATCCAGAGCTGTCATGGTACAGTACCCTCTCCTCTGCTGCCCAAGCTGACACCGAGCCCCATTACCTCAGGAATGTGAATTGTAACAATGCCCTGATCCTTGCGGTCTGAGCCTCAGAAATACTCTTCCTCCTGGCCCTGTGCCGCTGGTACACATTGACCACCAGGACCTGTGTCTCTGCTTCCTGAGCCTGAATTACTGGCAAATGCATCAGAATGGGAGACCTAATATCTAAAATAGCTACGTGTGCCTAAGAACATGAACATGTACCCAAGTCACATGTTTAACACAGTACATCAACACTGAACCCAGAAACTCACTCTACTGTCACTCTCAACACCCCTGACCTAGCACACAGCAGCACTGCAGCTGCCTGTGGCCCAAGTCAGGCCCCATACCAAGAGAGACCCTGGCGATTAGGTCACTTGACTGTGGAGAAAACAAGAAGAGAAGGAGAAACCAGAAAGCCCTTGCTACTGAGAATGCTAACAACTCACTTTCCACCACCACTGACACAAGCTTTAGCTCTGGGTCTCCAGGCATCTGTCGTCATCACTGATGTTGTCACAGCTGAAGAAGCCACAGAGACCTCATGTCTGCCCCCACCTGGAATCAGGTGTTGTGATTTGAATATGACTCCCCCCCATAGATTTATGTGTTTGAACACTTTTTTCTTTAAAAGGGGTCCCTGGACCCAAGATGTATTTGTTCATATATTCTGGTAGCTGTTTTGTGGGTTCTTTTGCATTCAATTTTTCAATCCATTTCATTTATTTTTGTTCCTAATTGACGGTGTTTCTAAGCGCATTTTGCAGCAGAACACACAGAGAAGACTCGGGTCACAGGAAGCTTCCCAGCCATTCTGGATGCTTAGAGGATCACATCCCAGCTCATCTGCCACCCAGGCTCAGCAGATCATGTGCTTTGTTCCTTCTGGTATAAGGACATTGGAAAGAACAGAACCCTTGAAAATACAGCTGACCATTCAAGCTATTGAACAACTCCGCTCTGCTTCCCACTCATCTGAAGTTGACTAGAGATGCCATTTTCTTATAATACTGACGTCTATAGTGGTCTCCTGTCCAGTGTGTCTACTCTGATCTTTCATCTAAAGTGTTTCCTCACACAAGTCAATGTGTTTCGTGTTTATAGCTTTCAAATGTGCTCAGATCTTCAGTAGTGGCAGTTCTATCACAGTTTTCTTTATACAATGGCAAGTCTTACCTGTTTATACTTTCCGATAAAGGTTGGAAAGTCCCTCAGGCTTGTATTACATGTGAACACCATTTCCCAGTTGCACTGACGTCCTCGTGGTATTTTGTTTTCAAGTTTGGAGAAATTTTATTAAAATCAACCAGCTGTTCCTCAGAAAAGGTTAATAGCTTTGTTCTTCATATGGACAAATCCTTTTTTCAATGTAGTTCCTAGAGAATTTTCCATATTTGTTATTTTAAATGTTATATTTTCCGTTGTATTTTTTCAAATTTGCATATACTGATTATAACCCACTATGTTTTCTGTGTTTGTTGTAATTGTTATTACATAAGACATAAACATTTTATTTTCAACCAGATGACAAACCATAGAATTTGGTCCCCTCTCCCTGTCATATTCTATCTGCGCCTTGGTTTGGAGGAAAATACTGTTGTCTTAGCATTCTGAGAATATGAGGCATCATCTTGGAGAAGAACTCTTCATCAATTGAGTGATTCCTTATGTTTAAGAAGTATTTTTATATAAAAGCATATTGCTGAAAGTCTGGCTCACAGAATATTCTTTCTATACCAATTTGACTTTAGCTTTTGGAGAATCACATTCCAGCCCATTTGCCACTCTGGTCCAGCAGATCATGTGCTAAGATATCACTAAGATATATTACTAAGACATATTCTTACAAAGTGAAGATATAGGGCTAGATAAATGGCTCAGTGGTTAAGAGCACTGGCTGCTCTTGCAGAAGACCCGGGTTCAAATCCCAGCACCTACATGGCAGCTAACAACCATCAGTAATTCCAATTCCAAGGGATCTGACACACTCTTCTGTCCTCCGCAGGCACTGCACGACACAGTTGCACTTACATACATGCAGACATAACACATAAAATAAAAATAAAATTTTAAGAAGATTTTAAAAAGAAAATGGTATTAAAGCTGAAATAGTACTAGCATTTAAGTTTTTAATTCTCTTCTTGTTAACTTTCCCCTATTTATTTTCACCACCAATGGTAGTTTTTTCCTATGGTGTTTGTGATAGCAATGGTTAGAGTCAAACACACTTCTCCTACAGTATTATAAAAAGAACACAAGAAAAATTTTAGTGAAAGAGTTCAAAGCATTAAGCCAAATCCTCAAATCAGAAGGCACATGGCTCTCAGTTATTTGTTCTTCCAAAATTATACCTACATAAAGAGACAGAGAGCCAAGAACAGTCTGAAATGAGAGCACCATTTTGTCCTAGGCCAAAAACTGTTTGCTGACAGTATGTCTCAAAGAAGGGGAGAGGAATCAGTAGATTTCTCCGGACAAGACTAAACAGATTTCAAGCCAATTGCACTCAGTTACCTCAGGTACATGAAAACTGTCTCGGCTTGATTGAGTTGCTGGTTAATCCACAGGAACTAAATTAGGTCTGTAATTTCAGATGCCCTTTTTTAATGAGTCATTTCTCTGTCAATAAAACTGACAACAGAGACCAGCACAGTTCCTTTGCCCAACCCTGATCTGCCCTGTCAAGTCATGTGGCAAATAGAGTGTTGCCAGACATACCCTGTCACTCCCCATTGGAGTTTTAGTGGAAATCAGATTAGAGAACTGAGGCCTGTGTAAGTGCAGGGAGGTTCTCAGCAGAGAGTGGCATGGCATCTGTCGTTCACCAGACGCTCTCACAGAGGGCATTTTCATTGATGGCAGTCTAGTGTGTTAAAAGACAGGCAGCCCTGCTTTTTCTGGTTAAAACCAGCTCTTTTGATACAGAAGACTTCCTTCATTGATCCCAGAACTTCTTAAAAGATTCAGATAGTTTATTTTTCTTCCATCCTTGAGAACAGATAAGGATCTCTATGAAGAATCAGAGAAGCTGGGTTTGATGCCAAATTGAAGTCACAAAAATGAATTTGCAAAAAGGTACTCCTCACAAGAGGAAATTCTCATAATCATTTTAACATTCTTTTCAATAGAACAACAACAACAACAACAACAAAAGGATGGCCCTCACTTCTGTCCTGCTGTTTCCCTTCCTTGATGTCCATCTAGTCACTTATCAGCCCATGCACAGGCAGGCTGTACTCATGAATATTTTGACATTTAAAGGCAGATAATGAAGGGGAGATGTGTGGGTTTGCTGATGAAATCCTGATTAAAAGTCACTTTGATGATAATCCTCTTCTCACACCAATGTGCGTGTGTGAATGTACACACATGCACACACATGCGTACAAGCATGCACACATATCTCCACTTTTAGCTGAGAAGAATGGAGCAGCTTGACTACAGCTATAAGGGGTTGAGTGTGAGTAATCATCTGTCACTGAACTATAAATCATGACACCAACCCATTTTGAAGTTAATTTTGTTTCAAAATTGAGTTCTTAATTAAATGAAAAGTTTAAGAATGTTTTAGAAACTGATGCTAATAAAGAAAAGGCATAAAAGAACTTTTAAATACAACAAGAAGCTTGTTCTTCTTCAAAGTAAGACACATTTAAACTAAATCAAGGAGACAACACATTTACTTGAGTGGAACTGGCAATGAGGGTTTGGGAGATGGCTTAGTTGGTAAAGTGCTTGCCATGTATGCATGAGGACCTGAGTTCTAGTCCCAGAATCCTCATTAAAAAATGCTAACCATAGCACTCTGGTAAATCTAGCCCTAGGAAGGCAGAAACCGGAAGATCCCTGGGGCTTGCTGGCTAGCTCAATTAATGAGCTCCAGGTTTAGTCAGAGACCCTGTCTCAAAAGGTAAGGTAGAGAAAGGGTGAGGAAGATACTTTACATTGACCTATGGCCTCCACACATGTGTGCATATATGTGCACATGCACCTATACTCATGTACATTTGCACAGGAACAACCCCCCCCACACACACACAATTGGCAATGACAACAGTTAACATGCTCATTGACCAGGGCTTGGACAAATTGTTATTCTATCACTGAACATGACATGGGAAAATAAGTTTATAGAAGTTCTATAAGAACAAGTTGGGCATTTCCACCAATATTGCGCATGCATCAAACCATCTGACCCAGTAAGTCCTATCTTTAAGAGGTAATTATGTTTCAATATACTCATATTAGGGCAAAATGTATCTATGTTTAGCTTATGGTTAATTAGAATGAAATATATAGTGTTTAAGAAAGATAAGTCAGACAAGGCTGGTAAGATTGTTCAATGAATAAAAATGTTTGCTGTGCAACCCCGTTTGATCCCCAGAACACATGCAAAAAAGCTACATGCAGTGACAGACATCTGTAATTCCAGGACATCTATGCAAAGCAGAGAGGATAGAACAGCCCAGAAGCTTGTGGGACAGCCAGTCTGGAGTATGCAATGTGGCAGAAACAAGAAGAGCAACACTGCCTCAATGAGGTAGCAGGAGAGAACTGACTCCTGAACATTGTCCCCTGACCTCTGCCATCACGCCATGACATATGTGCACCTACGTGCACACACACACACACACACAAATATAATAAAATTAAAGTTAAATAAAGACAAGGCAGGCAAATACATAAAAATTCTTATGATATAAATTTAATTATTAAACTAAAATGAAGAATGTATAAAATATAATTAATTCTATTTGCAATTGATAGACTAAATATATCAATTATCTATAGATGGATACAGAAGTAAAAACGTATGACATTAATAAATAAAACTGCTAAAATGAAATGATAGGAATGAAAGCAAGAATACATATTTAATTTCCATTGTGTCAAGGTGTTATCTAGATTCCCCAAAATAATAAACTAATTCAAGTAAAAGAGACAAGAAGAAAGTAGAAAAATCAAAGTACTGAAGCAATTCCCTTTCACAGTAATTTCAACAGTGCTTCCTGTGAGAAAGGCTTTAAACCTTTATTGGCAATTATTCTCTACATTTTTACAGAAGTTAGAGTTCAAAAGCATTTTCTCAGCATTGCTGCCAAGAGATCCATCTTTCAAAACTGGAGCTCATGCTGACTCATTGTCTACAATGGGAAAGTCATTTCATCTTTTTATACTTTCATATCTTACTTTTTGAATAATGATCATAAGACTTTAAGACAAGACTTCTCTTTTCAAACCCATAATTCAGCTGGAGGTTTTTTTGTTTTTTGTTTTTTGTTTTTTTTTTTTTTGGTTTGGGGTTGTTTGTTACCAAACTATCTTCATTAACAAACATTTTTCCTTAGGAGAGTTTAGGAAAAGGGTAGAATATTTTAATGCTGACCATCTTAATTCAAAGAACTCATTTCTTAGACCATTTCTTTCCTGCGTTTTCTCTGGTAGAAGTTAATATATTTTAGCTACTTCTTATGTGGGTTTTTTTGACATGCTCCTCAAACAGCCTTTCTCCAGCTGCCAGAGCAGTTGGGATCTCAACTGTGTAACTGCTGTTTCCCGGCAGCCCCCCACCCCATGACCCTGGGCCCTCTTCTATGGCTCTCCTGCAACTTCTTTTTGTATTCCCACTCAGGTTTCTAGTCACTCTGCTCTTCTGTTGAGGCAAGGAACGCTGTCAGTGCCGATAAGATCCTCTTTTCCACTATAAGGATGTTATGAAAAGTGCTTCTATAATAAAATGTAGCCTGAAATAGACTGTGTGCTAAAAGGTCAAACTGTACAGCTTCACCCTTAATTCCAAACTAATGTTCCAGTTCACAAACCTCTTTTATGCTTGTTTGTAGAGTGGCATAATCTTAGTGGAAAAGAGTTCTGATAACTCACTTATTAGGCCCATTGCTTTAGAGGGTTTTCCTTCCAGTAGGTTGGACTCCAGAGTTTCAAATACATGCTGCTCTGAATTGAATGACGTGAAGGACATGGTCTCTTCTTTTTGGCATCTCCTTTGATACTTCTCTTCCTTTGAGTATTCTGTCCCTTTTCCTCAGGTTAACACATGAGCCTCTACCCTTGATGCTACAATTTTCCTAGTAGCCCAGGGGAGTGGGCTATTGGCTTACAAGAGATAAACCCCCAGGGAATTTCCCCAAGGTTACAGCTAACAGACCTTTATTAAGTATGTATTATAGAACCTGAAATAGCCATTAATGCAGTTAGGAAGCTGCAACATGGGTATGTGAATGAGTGATACCAATAAATGAGGATTTTGCATACGAAGTCCCCAAATTAATAGGTCCTGGGTAGACCTTATCAGATAGCACTCATTTTCCACTGAAATAAGAAAGGAAGACTTTACAGGACAGTTGTGATTGTTTCAAGGGTAGGTGGGATTTAGGTAATGGAACTAACAGGAGAGACACCACCAAAGGAATAAAAGAAAGATGCAGTTGAGTATAAAGTGGGTTTGTAGCATAAATGAGCACACACATCGGCTGGGACAGAGGCATACTAGATATGCAGGTCATGGGGCTTGCCCTCCTCAGAGACCTCTTCTTGCTGAAAATGTACAACCTACTCTTCTCTGCTGTTAAGGAAAGAAACCCCAGCACAGCCTTTTTAGGGGGTGTGGCTCCAAAAGCAACCCAACCAATCATGGCTAAGGTGTTCTGGCATGACAGCCTCTGCCCAGAAGATAGACGATCTGGTTCGAATGTGAAATGTTCTCTTACAAACTCAGGTGTTTGAGCACTTGGTTCCCAGATGGTGGTGCTGTTTTGGGAGTCTGTAGAATCTTTGGCAAATGGGACCTAGGCAGTGAGGGGTAGGCTTTGAAGGAATATCGGCTGTGATTCTGCACTTCTGTGTTTCCTGATGAACTGAGATAAAAGCAAGACAAAACGAATACTCCCACCACCATAGGCAGGAGCTAGTCCCAGTATCATCCTTTCCTGCAATGATGGACTGACATTCTCTGTAACTGTGAACCAAAATCTTCCCTGCTTAAGTTGTTTCTGTCAGTATCTGGTCACAAGTGAGAAAAGTAACTAACACAAGTACTTGGTCAAACTACTTGAAATGTGAAAACTATGCAACAACAAAATAAAACAAATAACATGAGAGGAAGACCCTGCAGGACATGAACTTCATCCTTCCTTCTTGTATTTTGAGTTTTTATTGGTCTTCACAAGAGGCCGCTGACCCCCTAATGTTCACATGTGAGATAACGATGCTAAGGATTATAAGGCAAAGCCTTGGTTATCTTGTACTCCAGAAACTCCATATAGGTATAGTGAACACATAATTCTCCCTCCAGTCGGGTCCGTGAAGACTTACCTAAAAATCAGTCATTTTTTCTAATGAATAGGTGATATGATGGCATAAAGTAGCTTATTTGAATATTGAATATCCTTCTAGTTTGGGTAAAAAGAACAAATAAAAGGACTAAAGTGCTCACTGAGGACCAAGGTTGAGAAAATTACTGGGGAGAGTCTGGAGAGATCACTCAGCACTGAAGAGGGTTTGCTGCTATTTCAGAGGACTCAAGTTTCTCAAGGTCAGTTGGCTCACAAGTGCCTATAACTTCAGCTCTAAGGGATCCATGGCCCTCTTGTGGCCTTAGTAGGTACCTGCACACATCTTGCATACTCTTACACAGACATATAAATTTTTAAAAAGAAAGAAATTTATCATGGAGTGGGAGCTATAGAGAGACAACAACTTCAGGAAGGCAGAACAGCCCTGTCATCTTTTCCATATGCGAATACATACGGTTGCACCACATACTTAGAATTAGGACAGAACCTTTATAGAAGACTCAGTTTTATCTCTGCAAGAAAACAGCCAAGCAATACAGAAATTATATGTGATACATCTTTGTAAAACCATTGTCGTTTGAAATCATCTAAAATAAAACAACGAAGAAATAGTAGCAATATCTTTGGCTCAAGCCTCAGCAAACTGCCAGTCGCTCAGACAGCATAGATGAGAGGCTGCAAGCAGGCATCTGAAGCCCAACGGTCAGGGAAGGGCCCTTCAACACAAGTCCAGGAAGAAAGAGAACGGAAGAGTAAGAGCCAGAGGTCAGCTGTCTTTCCCTGATGACCAAGGGGATAGGAAATGAGGAGGACAAGAGCTTAAAAGGACAGTGCTCAGGGCTCCTCTGGTTTCCAGCATTACCAAACACACAGAACGACATCTTTCCCTCCAGCTTCCCAGTGGGAGTCTTTTCTAACTTCAGCTGGGTTGAGCAGCCTTTTGTTCCCATACCGTCCAGTTCTGAAAAGGCCCCTCCTCTTGTCGTGCTGATCCAACTGTGCTCTCAAAACACCCACTGTCATTGATTCCGAAGATCTTTTTTGCCCTGAGTTTGTCTGTCTTAAAAACCTTCCTTTTCTGGTTCCAATTATACACAATCTATTCAAACACTTGAAAAGACTTCATCATTGTAAAATCACTTTGCAACTGTATTTCCTTTCTTAAAATCTTAGTTTCTCTTGATTGCTTCCCAAATTCAGTTACAATCTAAGACCACGGCTTTATTGCTTTCCTGCTACTAAAAGCTCTGTCCTTCTGCGTTATTCCTCCATGACTGCCATGTTCCCATAATATTTAAAAAATATACATTTACCTTTCTGATGTTGTCATAAAGTTTTGTCGCCTTGCTTTTCGATCTCACCACACTTAATACACTTTCTGTTTGAATACATTTGCCCTGTTCCTTTTCCAACCACGTCTAGAAATTTCCAGCTTGGTGGCTGTCACTCAAGACTTGCTTACACCATCATTAGCTTTTTTCCATGTAGAAAACCATCTTTTTTCTCAATCACTGAGAACTCCAGTTATAAACACAGTGGATGATGAAGATGATGATAACTTGGATGAAAAAGATACTAGTAGTCATAATAATAATTATCATAGCTTAAATTTAGATAGAAGTTTGTAATGTGTATGGTAATTTCTCTCACACCTATTCTTAAGCCATTCCTACTATTTAACTGAAGAAATAATATCCTAAACTCTTTACTTCTTCAAATCATCCCAGATTTAATATGAGCTTTGTACACATGAAGTAAAGGAAAGCTTGATAGATAAACTGGATTCCCATTACATGGCTTTAAAAAAATAGCTTTCCCGTGAACTTTTCTGTTTTCTCACCTTATAAATTGGGATGATAATTTGCCACTTCCTACCCTCTCCCAGGAGAGCTCTTGAGGATTAGAGACAGCATCAATAAAAGGGTTCATTTTACAAAGTTACCAAGAAAAGTGGATTTGGAGAGAATCACAGCCTACAGAAACACCCAGACAGCAAATTACTCCATATTCTTCCAACTTCCATTCCAGCATTAGGGACACAAAAGGAAACAGCCCAGAGCTCTGGAGGTTTTATCCTAAGAATGCAGAGGAGCACTGGCCTCTACTTAAGCTGAGTAGCAGCTTTGACAGAGACTGTTCAAAGGCACACCAGTAACTGTACATAGGGCAGGCCCCTTGGCAACCTCCAAAGATACTCATCTTTCCACAGACACTAAAACATGTTGCCTCTAAGGAAAGGAAATCATATACCCCATGAAGTGGGGGCCACCCTGGTCCACATCCTGACTTCCAGGTGGTCTGGGACTAGGGAAACATTGTAAAAAAAAAAAAAAAGGAAATCATGGAGATTACTAAATTCACACTGTGAAATAAATACTTGTATTTGTTTCTGTATGCAAAAAATGACATCCTGCATTTTTGTTCTAAACTGCTGATTTCTTCCTCTTAATTCTGCAAATTATTTCATAGTGAGTACTCTGGGATGACTCTTTCAGAGAGCAACTTGTGGAGCTATCAGTTATCACCACTCCTGACATTTTCAGTACTCAGCCCTTTCTCGGTTTTATGTTTTTTCAAAACCTATGTTATCTTAAAGGGCAATATAACCAGACCCAAGGTGTATTGAAGTAACCGTAGTGGGTATGGGTGGTTATCATGATTGATTAAAGCAAGCAAGCTGAGTAGAAGAAAAAAGAAGAAATAATTAAAAGGAACGACAATGAATTCAGCACAGACATTGCCGGGTGATGCGAGATATTTATGTCTAATTATTTCTAAATTATGCGTTTTATTTTGAAAAAAATTGAAAGACTAATACAATGAATTATCATCTGCTCTTTACCAGTGGTCACTGATCATTAATACTTTGCCCCACTTTTCTCACATGCTCATTCTCTCTCTCTCTCTCTCTCTCTCTCTCTCTCTCTCTCTCTCTCTCTCTCTCTTTCATTTTAAAGTAAGTCATAGAAACGGTTCCTCTTTACCTATAAGTATGCATCTTCCCAAAACATAGATGCTCTTCCATAAACTGTTCCATTCTTACTGGTGATGGTGCCTGATCTCTTAGATAAGATAGTATCTGCCTTAATTCTCAATTATAAAAATATGTTTTTTTTATAATTAAAATGTAATGAGGGAGTGCTTCTTTGAAATTCTTTCTTCAACAATATTTCATCTATTTTATAAAATAAGTTATAAAGATATTGTTCTCATCTTACTGATGAGAAGACTTTGGCAGAAAACCATGTTTTCTCCTTATTGATTGGTCGTTTGTCAGGGCCTCAGGCTCAGTAGGCTGCAATCTGGAGTCAGTCCGTTAGGATCTTGAGCATTTCAGCCTCAGTTTCTGTTATCACACCCTCAGAAATCACCGCCTCTCCTAATCCCTTGACTTCCAGCAGGATTATAATTTTATGCTCTACCACGCTCTACCTGCTCTGGCAAATCACTGTTTTCTGCTCTGCATTAACCCTAATGCTGAACTCAAGTTTTTTTCCTCTATTCAATGTATAAAAGAGCCCGTGCTTGGACAACAGACTTTACTGAAGTTTCAGAGATATGTTAAAGACTTTCTGTGCATCTTTAACAAAACTTTAGTTAAATGTCATCTGTCCTGACCACCTATCTTGGCCCCCCTCCTCTTAACTTCTTTATATTCTTCACTTTGTGAATAAAAAGATGACATTTCTTTCATATTTTTACAGGTGTTAACTTAACATTCCCTGACTCTTTCAATAAACACAGCTGAACCTTCCTGTATGTATCCAGACTCAGACCAATCTTGAAGGGTATACCTGGTATTCAATTCCTTTCTGGCTTTTCTGAGGATGGGACTGGGGAAGGAGGGAGAGGAAAGGTAAATTGTCATTACACAGTATCTCAAATCAGGCTGAGAAAAACAAGTCAATGTGTCTCAAGTCCCACAGAAAGTTCAGAGGAGGCTTGCTTGCCTTTGTTACCATCATGGTAAAGTACTAACAATAATCAACACCACAGGGATAAGAGTGTTGCCTTCTCACTGGGGATGATCTCAGATTCACAGTATGTTATTTGGAGTTATATCTGGAGTTTTATTTTCAAAGAAAAAAGTGACGCTTGCATAACGACAATAAAGACTGGGAAAGTTGGAAAGTTCTTTTGGAGCTATTTTAGAGTGAATATAGACATTTGAGCAGGGGTATTAAGCTAAATGAAATATTTTATGCCTTTGAAAGAATCAAAAAGAAATACGAAATATCCCCAAGTCAGACCAAAAATCCGATTTAATATAAGTGAAAAGTAAAAACATTCAAACATTATGAGGAAAGTTGTAATAATTACTTTTCTAGCTACTTTTCCTGTTGCTGTGATCAACCACTCTGACTAAAAGTAGCTAGGGAAGAAAGGATTTGTTTTAGCTTACAGAGTATAGTCTATTGTCAAGGGGGGCCAAGGTCGGAACTCAAGGCAGCACCTGGAAGCAGAAACGAACAGAGGAAGGCTCTGCACTGGCTTGCTTCTAGATGCAGGGTCAGCTACCTCTCTTATTCAGTGCAGGCCCACTTGCTCAGGTGTGGCACTGTCCACAATGGGCTGGGTCCTCCATCAATCAGTAATCAAGAAAATTCCCTACAAACATACATATACATACCCATAGGCCAATGTGATGGGAAGAACTCTTCAATGGAAATTCCCTCTTCCCACATGTGTCAAGTTGACAACCAAGATCACCCCTCCCAGTTGCCTTAATTTTTTTTTAGCATTTTTAGAATTTTTTTTAAGATTAGTCATTTTTAGATTTTTTTTTCTTCACAATCAGCTATAATTTGATGTGGGGGGTAGAGCAATAGACATGATGCATGCACACTTTATGATCTGTGTGCATGTCTGAGGAATGCTTGTGGGTGTTAAATATTGTTATATTTTATTCAAGTGCAATTGCAAATGATGCTCCCCTAAAATAGGAGGTATTCCAAAGTAGTGACTTACATCAACGTTTTCTTTTTATACTGTTCAGCTTCCAGTTCAAGTCATGTACAATCATTTACTGTTATACTTTGAAAGTGAGGGAAAAAATGTTGATTTTTACATTATGTTTCAGAATGTTAGAAAACATGGCTTTCTGATAGGTTACTTTTTCAGCTTGTTTCAGGGGAGTGAACTTGACTTGTGAAAGAGAACAAGATCCCTGGTCTCTTCACACAGCCCTGAAAGATGCCACTTTGGCATGGCTCTGTTTTCACAGGCTGCAGCATGCTGATATTCCACTGCTTCTGCCATGCTGCTGGTTTCAAATGCCTGTTTCCGCTAGCCATTGATGGCACCCTAGCTTTGAAGGAGTTCATTGCCTTGTGAATAGTCCAGTGTGAAGGTTAGCCCAGGTTTCCCCACTGCTGTGCACCTGCTGGCGTGATCTCAAATGAAACAACTCCAGACAAAAGTAGTGAGAAGAGGTACTTAGGGCGCTGGTCTTTTGACAGTCCCCTTTCTTCTACAGATCAAGATGAAGTATTTTTCCTCTTGTGTGATCCTGTGCTGAAGCCCTGGCAGAGAGATGTTCTAAGGAGAAACACATGTCCTGCTCTTTGGCTGTCACACGTTTGTTCACTTAAGAAATTAGTTTGTTTAATGGGAATGGACTTATATCAAAACAATAGGTTTACAAAGAACTCTGCCAGGCCTGGAACAGGTGGGATTTTTACAACCTTCAAAAACATGACTTGCTTTTTCTCTTTAAATAATGGGAGGGTCAGAGAAATGGTTCAGTGGGTAAAGTGCTTGATGTGCACGCATTCGAACCTAAGCTTGATCCCTAGCACCTGTGTAAAAGCTGACCTTCCATACATACACACAAAGACAAATATATCACCCCCTACACATGCATATACCACACACACACACACATACACACATGCGCGCGCGAATTAGAAACGAGAGATCTTTATGACCCCATTTTTCTTCACCAAGACTTGAATAAAAAACTGCCTTCATAAGACAGGAGAGGCAAGCTGGAGCCCAGGTCTCCATATCCCCAGGAAATGACTAACTATCCCGTCTCAGTTAAATTTACATTAGGTTTAGCTTTTGCCTTGTGCCTTTCTATAAACTGTAAGAGAGTCAAAGGATAAAGGGCAAAAAATTAACCCCCCCTTCCCCCATTTAGCCAAACCATAAATAAACTAATTTTCTGTCACGAACTTCTGTTTCCTAATTTCTTTCAAAATACAGGGAAACAAGGCTGCAGGTTTGTGGACCTTGGGACTCAGCAATGTGCTTGACGACCTCACTGTCCCCTTGGTTGTCATCATTCCTGTGATAGACACAGTCCATTATTACCTACCTTTATTTTTGGAAACTATTCATCCTATCCCCCCCAAATGGCCAAAAGAGTATGAGGAGTTGTTCTCGGGAAATGCTGGAGAGTATTTGAAAGGAAAATTTCCGAAGAGGAAGAAAGATGGCACAGAGGTGACAAAAAGCTGTAGAGACTCTGGTTTGCTGCTGGAAACCAAACTCAAATCATTCAGGGAATCGCAGGCCAGTTTTTATTCTTTGTTTCTTGTTTTGTTTTGTTTTGTTGAGACAGGGTTGGTCTCCCTGTATCCCCAGCTGGCCTGGAAATTGCTATGTAGACCAGGTTGGTCTCCATCTCACAGTGATTGACCTGCCTCTGTCTTCTGAGAGAGTGTTGGGATTAGTTGTACAGGACCACACCCGGCCAATTTTTATTCTTTTTTAGAAGATATTTTTATTGAATTTTTGTGAATTTCATGCATCATAATCATAATTAGCCCCCCTTCCCTAGTCATACCCACCAAAGAACCAGCACTCAGGGCTTCCTGCATTTTATCCTATATGTTAAGGCCTATCTTGTCAAGTTTGTGTACCCAGAAAATTTTTATTCTTAAAAGAGGTTCTGTTTCTGTTAATATAATTCCAAAAGTAGAAAATAAAGCAAATTATGAAAAAATTTTAAAACCATTGCTAAGGAAAATATTAACCCGATAACAAAATCCACCTTTAAAAATACATCTAATCATCCAATTGTGACTACTGTGAAATAATGCATAGTATTTCACACTCTATAATGCTTGACTCAAGTTGTCACAGAGGTATTCCATGTGGATCACTTTCATTATAAATGAGAAAATTAAAACTGAAAGAAACAATTTGCATAAGTTTCTCAATTTACGGACTTAGAAAGTGGTGCGGCTGCCAGCTTACATAACCTACTCAAGACTCCATGCTTTGCCGGGTTTGCAACTAGAGTGAAAGCAAAACAAAGCTAAACTAAAAAGTTAGATACAGAGCATCAAGTTATACAACTTGAAGGGCTACAGAGATGGCTCAGTGCTTAAGAGCACTAGCTGCTCTTGCAGGGCACCTGGATTTGGTTCCCAGTACCTACATGGAGGCTAACAACAGTTGATAGCCCCAACTGCAGAAAATCTGATGCTCTCTTCTGTTCTCCATGGGCATTGCATACATGCAGTGCACTTACATACATGCAGGCAAAACACTCATACACATAAAAAAATAAATAAATCCGAAAAAACAAGGAATTCCACAGTTTTTACATCTTGTCTTATGAGTCTAGCACACCTTCTAAAGTGAAGTTTTCATTAATTTCATCAGTACCACTTTTAGAGGAACCAAGTAAAATTGTTGAAAAAAAGATTTCCATGAAAGGGTAATAGAGCTTATTAGGTCTAGGAAAAAGACTAGAGAGGGTTTTGAGGTCCACGTAGAGTATGCCCTGGGTGGGTACTGAGAATGAAGGAGGCAGGGGAGAGAGACCAAAGGACAGTTTTAGACACACTTATGGTGTCTAAAAGCTGTTATGTATATGGACATTGTTATGTGTATGAATATATTGCCTGCTTGTACATAAGTGCACCTGTGTCGTGTAATGCCAATAGAGGTCACAAGAGGGCACTGGCAACCGGATCCCTTGTAGCTGTTAGCCACCATGTGGATGCTGGAAACTGAACCTGGATCCTCTGTAAGAGCAGCTGGTGCTCTTAACAATGGAACCATCTCTCCAGCCACATGTATATGGACATTTAAGCACAGACATCAGATCTTGAAGGTCCCAAATGAAAATGTTCTCCCTTTGCAATGAATTCATTTAACGCCAGATAGCATTGTCACCTTGACATACCTGGGTAGAAGGAGCCTCAATTGAGGACTTGCATCAGTAGGACTGACCTGTGGCCATGTCTGTGGGGCATTTTCTTGATTGTTGCCACCCCTGGGCAGGTGGTCCTACATTGTATAAGAAAGCAGGTTGAGCATGGACTAAGCCAGTAAGCAGCTATCCTCCATGGTCTGTGCTTCAGCTCTTGCCTCCAGGTTCCTGCCCTGAGCTTGTACCTTGGGTTCCCTCGGTGATGACTGTGACCCGGGAGATGTAAGATAAAATAAACCCTTTCCTCACCAAGTTGGTATTGGTCAGAGTGTTTTGTCACAGCAATTGAAGGCCAACTAGAACAGCAGGGTAATGGGTAGTTATCTGCTGGAGGGAACAGCTCTGAAAGTCTGCCTGATAGAAAAAAGGTTAACCTTGAGAATGTCTCATGAAAATGAAGTCAGAGAGCAGGGAACCCTGAGGAAAGCAAAGCTGCCTCCATCTCCCTACATCGAAGGATCTGGGCCACTCCTGGTTGCTCCCTACAGGAAGCCAAATCTGGCATTATCATCAGCACTAAAGTGAACCTGCACCTGCATGTGTGGCTTTTGTTTCCATCCAAATCTCCACTTCAGCAAAGCCTTCTGGGGTAAGTAAACACCAGCAACCCTTTCCAATCAAACTGGTAAATGTTTTCCCTTTGTTTTGCTCACAGTCAAGTTTGTCTTCAATATTCCAGCAAAATCAATGTTAAGAAATGGAACCTCGGAGAATCGAGGCCTTTCATGCACTTATTCTCTGCCTGTCCAGCGAGAGGAATAATCATGCACTCTCCAGGGGACTATAGCAGCTAAATAAGCTAGTATGTGTTCAGGGTAATGAAGATTAAAGGGAGGCATGTATGATTACTGTAAATAATGAAAACATTAGTTATACATCATTATTCCAAAATCCACAGTAATGCCACTGAGGATGAAGCCTTGGACATTTTGCTGCATGGTGATTCAGTGTTAAAGGGGTTCCTTTTGAAAAATTACTCTACTCACTTTATTTTAATTTTTGTCTTTTTGAGACAGGATCTCCCTGTAGCCCCAGCTGTCCTGGAACTCACTATGTAGACCAGGAAGGCATTGAACTCACAGAGATCTGCCTGCCTCTGCCTCCTGAGTGCTGGGGTTAAGGGCATGCACCACCAAGCTGGGCTACTCTACTCACTTTAAATGGGAATTTAAGATAATTTTAGTTTTGACTTTTGAATTGTTTAGATGTTAATAGCTTCCCACTTGACAGAGTTTTCATTGTTCACTAGAGAAATTCTGAGCATTTCACAAAAAGCTTTCACACAAGACTAGATTTTTGGTTTTTAGTCTAGTAGTAATTCCCTTCCCCTGCCTTTGTAAAATAGTTTGCAGGAAATGGGTAGGATATTGAGAAATAAATAAGGACATCTGGCTTATGAATATCTACCCACACAGTGGGTCTCTGGGTACCCTACTCCTGCCATTTATAGCACATACACCTCCAGTGTGACACACCTGGGTGTGTCTCTCCCGGTTGAACTCTGAAGGGTGCTCGCCCTACCACTTGCCTGTATCACTCCTTCAGTTCAGATACCATGCACCATGATGGACTGCATTAACTTGGCTTTCTGAGGCCTGCAATTTGTTACCATTCTCTGAGCACCTGCATGTAGGAGGCAAAATCCCATACTGACCTCGGACCTCTTGGTACATGAGAGCTAATGTAAACTCAGTGAATGTGCAAATTTCAGACACTATCCCTGTCTTGGTCTCTGTGTACTGTGGCCCCCTCATGCTTACCATAGAGCATACCCCACACTCGCCTCAAGCCCTCCCTTCCAGCCTTGGCTTTGTATTGTGAAAATTGTGAATGTTTGGGGACATGTCCTTTGGCACCATCACTGGATGAACTTTTTTATTAGAAAAAAAAGACATTTAAATGATCTGCTATTTGTGACTGCTAGTTGGGAATTTTATTGTTCTGAAAGACAAAGTCACAAAGGACAGAATGAGAACGAAATTGAGGTGCCACTGAACAAAATCCTAAAAGAAGTAAGCTTTCTAAGGGTGCACTGCATCCGTATGACCAGCATGCAGCACTAAATTGTAGGTTCTGACGATTTCTAGTACAGTGGGGCATCTTAAGATTGACCGTACCCTCCAATAGTATTCACAATGAGTACCAAGTGTTGGAGCAGAAGACCTTGGGGGAGAAGACAGGATGTCTGCAGACGGAGTGCTGAAAGATTTGCCCTTAGACATTGCTGCTGGGCATTTGCACATAGAGGGCTGAGTTTGGGACAAAGGGGTTAAAGTGAGAAAACCAATAATTTTATATATGTATATATATATATAATTTATATATGTGAATATATATATATATATAATTTATTGAAGAACAAAAA
>NW_008341187.1:2114526-2114631 GCF_000622305.1 Nannospalax galili | reverse complement strand
CCAAATAAGCTCTTTGGCTGCAAAGGATAATTCAGGAAGGATGCATCTTTATCTTTTGTGAGAGTTCTTAGGGTAGAAACTCTTAATCTGGACTCCATGGAACTT
>NW_008341187.1:2078852-2114462 GCF_000622305.1 Nannospalax galili | reverse complement strand
GTGTGTGTGTGTGTGTGTGTGTGTGTGTGTGTATGTGTTTATGTGTGTGTGCATGTGTTTGTGTACACCTATATGAGGAGAATATTTCAGGAATAAGATTTTCAGATTTTGTCAGAGTCTCACAGGGAATTTTATAACCTCAACACACAGACTTGAGTAAATTTATAAACGTACAGTAACCCCCAACAGAGACATTTAGAATTACTGAATGGTAATATTACTGATTGATGTTGTTTTATAGAAGGATGGTAAAGATAGGCACGGTGTGTGAAAGACCCTACTTATTACTATTCCTCACCCCTTCTAATAGAGTATTCCTGGTCTCACACATACATCAACAAAAGCAGAGTTTCTCCTAGAAAAGGATACGGGTGACAGGATTAAATGTTTTGGGGTCCCGGGAGTCACACCCCTCTTCTTAGCTTCTTGCCTCATCAGAATTAGGTCTGACAATACTGAAGTGATCTTTTTTTTTAATCTTTTTGAGACAGGGTCTCCCTGTAGCCCCAGCTGTCCTGGAACTCACTATGTAGACCAGCCTGGCCTTGAACTCAGAGGGATCCGCCTACCTCTGCCTCCCAAGTGCTGGGATTAAAGGCGTGCACCACCACGCCCAGCTTTAAGTGATCTTTTAGCTCTAAAATTTCAGTGGTTAAGTGTTTTTTTATGCTGTATTTTAAGTGTTTGCTCTCAAATGTTTATTTAATATAAAGTAAAAATTTTAAAATAGCAAAAACACAAGGAAAAAGCCCTCACACTATTGTATTCTTTCAAGTACTTCTAAAGCTAAGACATTTTGACACACAGATTTTTTTTTTTTTAAATACAGAATTCTGCTGAGTGTAGTGATACCCATGTTTAATCCCAGAACTTGGGAGGTAGGGGCAGGTAAATTTCTGTGAGATTGAAGCCAGCCTGGTCCACATACTAAGTTCCAGGGCAGCTGGGGCTACAGGGAGACCCTGTCTCAAAAATAAAATTTATCCCAAAGCACTAACTGTTAATGATTTGATGATGGTCATTGAAAAGAGACTTGAAGGTTGGAGGACTGCTTATTTATTGATAAGTAAGCTCTAGCAGTAATTTTAAACTTTAGCCTGGAGGATTTGATAAACATGGATTCCTGGAGCCCTTGACAGTCTGACCCTCCTGTTCCCTATGTTGGAGTCCAGGCTAAGAACCTGTATCCCTAACAACTTCCCAGGCAAGGCCAGAACTCTTGGCAGGACTCAGCCCCACACCTCCTCTACCTCAGTTGTCTCAGCTGGCGCAGGACAATCCCATTTGAACTATCACAGGAAAGATTTGTTCTTTTATCTTTATAAGTAATTAAGTGATGCGTAGATGTTCTTACAAACCTTCCTTAAGTCCAGGAGGAAACAGTCCCTGTGAACTCTTCAGTTTCACAGATGCAATCCCTCCTCTGATGGTAGCTCTAATCTCTGCCATTTACACAACGAGCAGACAAGGGTCATTTGTATAGCTTTTTAAAAGGAAAATAGAGAAAGTTAATAGCATAAAACCTTAGTTCTTGACTAGGAAAAGGCCAGCTTAGGTGGCATGACATGATCAGCACATGGGGAACAGTGAGAAGCACAAGAGCACATTCTTGGTGCCCTGCATCATTATAGCTCACTCAAAATGAATTGGGAATTCTTTTTATTGTCCAGGGATCAACCATAACACAGCCTTAATTTCTGCTATTCAGAACCATCGAACATGCTGCTGCTTCCGAGGAAGAGCAGGCAGGGCAGAATGTGTGCTGAGCTGGGAGACAAGATCTGGAGGGATCCTGCTGGCGATGAGTTCCTCTCTGTGACTTTTCTGAGCTTGTTTCTTGATAGTCATGTGGGTACTATTCTGGATGACACAAGTCTCTCCTTCTTTTTGTTTTCAGTACAGAGAATTGAAAATAGGGTGTTACATTAGGATGCACTGTACCAATGAGCTAGATCTCAGCCCTTTTTTTTTTGAGATTTATTCTTTTATATGTATGAATGTTTTGCCTACATATCCACCACATGCATGCATAGTGCCCATGGAGGCCAGAAGAGGGTATCAGATCCCTTGGACCTGGAGTTACAGATGGTTGTAAGCCTCCATGTAGGTGTTGGGAAACAAACTGGGGTCCTCTGCAAGAGCAGAACACACTTTTAACCTCTAAGCCCTATCTCTAGACCCCAGTCCTTCTTTTCGAGACAGTCTCACTACTTTGACCAGGATAACTTCAGATTCCCTCTAACCCAGGCAGGGCTTGAACTTGGAATTCTCCTGCCTCAGCCTTCCCAGTAGCTGGGATTAGATGCCTCTGCCACCAGATCCAGCCAGAATATCGCTTTTTCCGTTTTCACTCAGATTTTCATTCATTAAGGGCTCTGTAACTTACCCTCAAGGGTTTCATTATCTATCCTAAGTTGATCAACTCTTTGACATCATTTAAACTCCACTTCCCTTCATGTTCTGAAGGAAACAATGCTACTTATATTCCTAGATACTCTGCTAAAAGTCTGTTACAGTTTTCAGTAGAGGAAAGATTTAATTCCCCAGGTCAGATAATCAGATAACTGGGAACCACAACTCAGCCTACACGTGTGCATTTCCTGGGCTTTCTTCTGCTCTTTCTATAAATTATAACTCTGCAATGGGGCAGGCAAACAGACTGAGAATTCCCACCCCCCTCTCTCATGTGTGTGTTAGATCAAACTGTTAACAAATCCAGTTTTTCATTTTATATAATTTATATCATCTTTGTATACAAGTGCCAGGTGCTTGTGGTTAATATCTGGAAACACTGCAGCATTATGTCAGACTTTATCGTGTAAAGATTTCCTGACCAGTGGCATTAGTGATGCCTAGGAACTTATAAAAATATAAATATTGAGGTCAGTAAGTCCCAGGAACTTGTGTTGTAACAAGTCAGTCCTCTGGGTTGTTTTGATGCTTGTTGAAGTTAGATCTACTATAGGAGAATGGGGAAGCATTAAAGAAGCTGATGCCATGGAGGTCAGAGAAGAGTTCAGTGGCTGCCACACAAGTAGAAGGCAACTGTAGAGCAGCTCTGTGAGAGTTACACAGCTTGGAAGTCCCACCAGGGTCGGGAGTCCCACCAGGGTCGGAAGTCCCACCAGGGTCGGAAGTCCCACCAGGATCGGGCACTTGGGTTGGAATAGCAAACAAATGCAGCAAGGACTAAAGGATTGTAACATACAGAGAGATGAAGGAAAATAGGCTACAGAGCAACCTGAGCGAAGCGAAAGGCAGGGAAGCTAATGGTTAACCCAGGGGCACTCTGGCTGATGAATCAGGAAAGTCAGGAAGGCACTACATGATGGAGAAGTTGGAACAAGTCTAGAAATCTGTTCCCAAGGAGCAGTAAGCCACTGCGGGATTTTTTTTTTTTTTAAAGAAGAAAGTCACTCAAACTGACCTGTGGTTTAGAAAACGAAATCTAGAGTTAGGTAGCTCTCTCTGACACTGAGGTGAGCCTGGTCTGCATAGTGAGTTCCAGGCTAGCTGGAGTTACAGGGAGACTCTGTCTCAAAAAGACCGAAAAAAAAAAAAAAAAAAAAAAAATCTAGCAGTAAGGTAAAGGATTTGGCAATTGTATTCCCTGGTATAGAGACAGATGACTGTGTGTTTTAGTCTTTTGGATGCAAGGCTGTGAACTCTATTTTAAGCTCTCCATGGTTTTTTAAAAAAACTTATTAGGTTGAAATAAGGATTACAAGTTAAGTGTTGTTAAATGAGAGATCCTCTGAGCCTGGATACATACCACGCAGGATCACATAACTCTAAATCATTTGGTTAAATTAATACATGCTTGTTTTATTTCTGTGTTACAAAGCAGACAAAATTATGATACAATGGCATTTTTCTCTCCCAACTTTTTTTAAAGCAAAAGTATGCTTCCAGTCAGTGGTCTTACGCCTCTGAGTCACCCCAACTTCCCCTTTTCTGGTAGATGACCCAGCCTTTCCACTTTATCATGTCACCTGGCATTTTTTTTTTTTTTTTTTTTTTTTTTTTTTTTTTTTTTTTGGGGCTATGTAGACCAGGCTGGCCTTGAACTGACAGAGATCCACCTGCTTCTGCCTTGTGAGTGCTGGGATTAAAGGCATCATCCAGCTTTTTAATCATTCTCTCTGCACTTCAGGAGATGGGTCCTACTGGGAACTTTTCTACTGTTTATAGCATAAGAGCTATCTTCTCCCTGGCAGATCAGCAATGACCCTATTCTTTCTGTACCAAAGACTGATGCATTCCAGTATAAAAAAGGCATTTCTCAGACAGGAAATACCTATTTGACCTAGTGGGATCAGTCAGTTTAGTAGGAATTGGAGAATGGTAGGTTTTAGACACAGAAGAAACAGCTGTTCCCTTCCCTGTCAGCATATTGCCATGGTATTTGGCATTTTTAGTTTGATGTCTTCTGTGTGAAAAAGGATGTTGGCCCCATACTGTTATCATCATCCTGGAGCTGTTGTAAGAAAATTGAAGCTCATTAGTGTGACAAACTCTATTGACTTTGATCATTAGGTTAGTCTATAATGGAGAAGATATTGATTTGTTATTACAATATAAGTCATGCATACATTATTCCAGGTATTTAAAAGGAGGATGATGTATAATTTCCTTAGTGAGTATGAAGGAGTAAGACCTCTAGATGGAATTGAAACACAGGATTCTTAAACATCGATACATACTTACAGAATTTTTATTTGTCAAATAAACAGTATAATATATAAAATTATGCATAAAGAAGATTTTAAGATATACCCTTTTAAAGTGGATCAAATTCATAACTTGGCTCCAAATTTACATTCAAAAGTTCCTTTTGAGTTGAATTTTTACCCAAGAGTCTCTGAGAACTTTAACACTCTGGGCAACTGAAGCAACTGTTCTGTTTCACAGTGAGGAAGTTGTAACAGGGATCTTTAAGTTAGCTGGAAGGAAGGAAGTTGCTAAGATTTGCATATCATGTGAGTAAAATATCAAATAGGAATTAAAATTAAGCTCCTTAGGATAGAGTGGTGACTGTTTGGATTAAACACAGCCATGAAAATAGAAAAAAGAATTTGAGAAAGTTTAAATGAGAGGGGGAGAGTGTATAATGCAAAGGCAAAGCCTCCTGCAGAGAGCAAAGTAGAGTTCCAGGCCTATTAACCAATAGGTGAATGTTGAGAATAATAAGTGGTAATGCATCATATACTCATTACAATCCATGGCACCTCGTAGAATAGTCAATAGCTAAGAATCATGGAGAGGCACTTGCTGTGAACTTGAACATGACCAATAAAGGATCACAAATGAACTTGATATATAAAATCCCAAGTCAGTGACATCAGATACAGCAAAGTCACTTTGAAGAGTTAGAGTGATTATCAGGTTTTGGAAACTAGACAATGCCCAGGTGGAACATCCCCTCAGGGATCTGTTTGAAGCAAGGGTAACCTGTTACCTACTAGAGAAAAGCAAACAGCTCTAGGCTAGGACCAACACTAGGAAGCTGAATGGAGTTAGAGTTGAAACTTGAGCATCACAAATATACTTGGTCACGTAATAACTGTGGGTATGAAATGTAAGGATATGAAGCCTTAGGACCGAAGTGTTCAAGGTGACAGTCTAGCTGGGAAATTGAAAGAACAGTGAATTAATGTGACGTAAGTGGTATCACAGAGGTCAAACTGCAATGGGATTAAAGAGGCCTGATGGACAGAAAGGCTTGAAACTGTGGGACTAATGAACATAACAAGACAGAGAATTCAGAGCACTGTACTTGGAGGACTGTCATGCTGAAGGTTGAGATAATGAGATGATGTGGTCAAGTGGGAACAGGTGAAGGTTACTGGAACTTCAAGATCAAACTTCCAGGTACAAAGGTGTTCCATGGGAGAATGTGAACAGAAAAGTGAATCAAAGTATGGGGATTCGGGGGCAGAATGAGGCTATAAGCCAGATACTATCAAGGAACAATGAAGAGCTCTAAGGATGTGACAGCAGAGTGTGGTGGGAAGAGAGGGTGCCACAAGTGTCAAATGGGGGTAGGGGGCTCTTGGCCTGGAAGCAGCACTTAGAGAGAAGAGAATGTTATGTTGGGTCATGTTATTAAAGGTGGGAGGTTAGGCCACCTGCACATGAGAGAAATGTCTTCTGAGTGAGCTGATCATCAGCTAAGGCAAAAATGTGGAAGGCTATTCAGTGAAGCATCTTAAGACACAGGAGCCATGGGGAGAGAATAAGAAAGGAGTTTAGGGGTGAAAACATTAGGAGCAGAAAGAAAAGTAAGGAATCATTTGAAATTAAAATGATGGAGGATGATAGAGGAACAGGGCTTGTGTTCTGCATGGCCACAAAAGTAGGAGGAGCAAGAGGCAGGTATCTCTCAGTCCCTAGGAAATGGGGAAGAGCTGCTGCTGGGATCAATGGAGAAAGGTTCCGTGGAAGGAACTAATCATGACTTGAACTGTGGTACTTTCTAGAGAATTAGGGAGGTTGGGCTAGTTTTGTCTCAAGAGAAGAGTAATGAAAAGGAGGTGGGGAAAGTTGAATTAGAGCAAAATACTTAGTGTATTTACAAATGATCCTTAGTTCAAAGGCAAGTTAGCTGAGACCCTTTACATAAGAAAGTGGAATCCTCTTTCCATCCCCTCCTGGGTTTCACTTCCTCACTACAAGGAACTTGAATGTAGAAGCAGCTAGATCAAAGAGAAGCCTAAGAAGCAAGGGAAGGTAGAATCTCAGCCATGTCCATGTCCATAATCCTGTAAATATTTTAGTTCAGCTACTAGGAGATTCGTGTTGTGAATCCAAGGGGGAAACTCTGTTGCTATAGTACCTATAAAATTGCAAAGCAACACCTCTTCCTGTATCTTGCCTTAACATTCTTTCAGAAGGATTCTAGCCCTCCTTGCACACACCACTCTTCCTAACACCCTCTGCTTAAAACAATCTTGCCAACAGCTGATTTTGAGAAGAGATAAAGAGGATTTAGGTTTATCCAAGTGCAGCCTGTGCAGACAGGGCTCTTATCTGTTCAGTTATCTTTGGCTTCATTAACTATTAAATGCTAACCTTTCCTATTTAACAAGAGGAGACTCTAATTTTCCACAGTCTGATGAGAAAGATGTAGAGGTCTATCAAGGCCACGTCCTTCACATTTCTGCCTCCTGGAAGATTTGAAAAAAAATTTTTTTAAGCTCATTAAACATTTCTCAGTGCTGCTGTAATTATATTGCCCTTCTCCTAACAGGGAGGTGGTTGGATGAATCTTATGCTCTTTGTAGCTGCAGTAAATACATCTACAGTGCTTGTGAGAAATGTCAGAAATAGCATCTCAGCAACTCTGGCTTTACAGGCCAGAGAAAGTTCTCCAAGGGACAATCTTTCCTTCCTAGGGTGTGTAAAGAGGTTCCTGCGCTGTGACTCCACTTCTGTCCTTAGTATTCCTTCCACGTGCTGTGCAGCTGGGCATTTTCTCCAAGGTCTTTGAACACTGAGTGGTTACAAAATCTGAGTCTGGTCTTGGAATGGCACAATTCCTAAAGCAAAAACAGGCAGAATCATTGAGAACTGGTCTTCTAAATAACGGTGCTTCCTTGCTTTCTAATATCCCAGTTTTAATTTGTTAATGGTCTGGAGACCCAGGGTCCACCCAAGCAAGAAATCATGCAAATAACTTGTCTTTATAAATTATTTTTAAAATAGTTGTTCAACTGACAGACATTTGGGGGACACAAAATTGAGTTGATAGGCCTTAATATGTATGACTGAGAACAGGAAATCTGGCCAGGGGAAGGGATGCAGATAGGGAAGGGGTCTAAATATGATCAAAATATATTGCATGAAATCTGCAAAAATTCAATTAAACAAATAAAAGAATAAGAGGATAATGGAGGACATGGAATTAGGGGCGTGTAGTGGGGAGGGGCTGAAGAATGGGGAGGGCACTGAATGTGATCAAAGGACACTGTATGAAATTTTGGAACTAATTAAAATTATGAAAAAAGAAAAGAAACAGTTGTTCAGCATGTGCTATGGAGAAAGTTATCTGTTCTGTACGGCTTGTCATAGAAGGGAGCTAGCTAACAGCTGCTCTGAACTTTTATGTGTAGTTTAGAATCTCAGCTGTGCAAAATCTTCACTCTGAAAACATGTGCCTGCCCTCACCTGGCCCACCATCCTCCAAATCAGGCACTTGTCACTGTAACCTAAATGTGAATATTGGAAATTTCTCTTACCCTGGCATTTTATACAAGCAATTCTTCCACTTTTTGTTAAAGGGATTCTGCTAAATATGATTTCCTCTGATCTCGTGTTCCATTGATGTCTTTGCACACTGTGACAGTCAGGTCCTCTCACAGACTTATGCCCAGGGCTGTCTACCTTTTGATGCAGCTTTGCTAATAATTTAGACCCTAAATATATACGTGACTAATTTTTGCACGATGGTAGGAATAACAGTGCAAGGTAATAATGTTTTTCCCCTGTGTGTTCTTGCTTGGAATTATTGTTTAGTTAGCATACAGAATATTAAGCATTATGATATTTTCATAATCCATATTGTTACATTTTAATCATGTGTGCCCTCCCCTTCCCTTCTTACTGCTCTCATCTCCAGCTTCCGGTTGGCCCTCTGCCCCTCCCCCTCCCCTTCTATTCCTGAATTCTTCAGGACTTTTACCATGATGTGATATTGAACTTTGTCAAAGGCCTATTCTGTGCCTTTTGAGATAATGGTGTGATTTCTGTCCCTAAGTCAATTTATATTCTGTATTATTGTATTATACTCTTTCATCTACACATATTGAACATATATCTTCCACTTATTGATGTGCATATGTTGAACATATGCAAACATATGCTACAACTCCAGAATGAAAACAACTTGGTCATATCATCTTATATATCCGTGAATTCTTTGAAAGTATTTTATTGAAAAATTTATCTATTTTTGGGGGGGGACTGGGCTATAGTTTTCTTTTGTAATTGGTCTTACCTGGTTCCTTTCTATTTCAGACTTGCTTTAATGGTCTAAAATGAGATTTGTACAAGAAAAAGTCCATGATCTGATGAGAAGAATGTGTATTCTATATTTATTGGGTAAAATAGCTGTAAATATTTGTTAAATACACTTGATCTATGATGCAGATTTATTCTGTTGTTTCTCTACTGATTTCAAGTCTAAACAGCTTCTCTACTGACGAAAACAGGAGTTGAAGTAGCCACTATCATTACATAAGGACTCGTCCTTTTATGTCCATCAGTGCTTGTTTAATGAGATGGGGAGTCCTAACATTCACATTCATGCATTTATAATTACATATTCTTGGTGGATTCTTCCTGTATTAATACAGAGTTTTCATTTAAAATTTAATTATTATCATCATGTATGTATTAAAGATGGTTGTGAGTGTGGGCACATGTGAAACACAGCACATGTGTGGATGCCAGAGTGAAACTTCTAGAAGTTGGTTCTCTCCTTCCACAATGGGTTTCAAGGATCAAACTCAGTTCGTTAGGCTTCTGTGTGTGGCAAGTGCTTGTACCTGCTAATCTGTCTTGCTTGTCCATTATAATGTCCATTTTTATCTTTTCCCAGTAATTTTGACTTGGCATCTACCTTATAATTTTCATAAATCTTGAATATCTTTTCTATTTCACTATCTTTCAATTCAGTAATTGAGCACTAAGAATCATTTGAAAGAGTCATGTTGCCTTGCTTTTTCTTGTGTGTGTGTGTGTGTGTGTGTGTGTTTCTGTGTTACAATTTGCACATCTGTTGTTTGGGTCTCCATAGTTTTATCTGAGGATCTTCTTCTTAAGCAACCTGTTCTTGAAGAGCTCAATGCCCGGTATTACTCAGCAAGGAGAGAACAAATGACTCTAAGAACTGTTACCAAATATGACACATAAACACACTTAAAATTGATTAAACCCAGTAATCCATCATCAGTGAGCATATAGCAAAAATAATGGAAAAAATGCTGTAAAGTAGTTATGAAGTTAAAATATTTAAAACACATGTAGAAATAATAAATGGATGAGTTAAAAGAAGGGGCTGAGAAGGGGGCAAAATAGAGGAGAAACAAAGCTAAATTTTAAAAAAGAAGCATGGAAAATGTTATGAGGGAGAAGAGCAAAGAGTGAGAGATTGGAGAGAGAGAAAAGGCAGAGGTTCTGGTAAAGTAAAGATGTATAATCAAAATTAGATCATTGTAAAAATCGGAATAAAAATAAAAACACAAAAGGTTATCTGACAAGCAAAACAATAAAATAAAACTATTAAATATACAGTAGAAAGGGATATAATGAGAAACTCAGGAGGGTAAAAATAAGAAAGGAGTGTCAGAGAAGAGTTCTTCTGGATCTTCTGAAATTAGAGTCTGGCAGGTGTATGAGGGGAGGGGGGTGAGTTTGTATTCTCTTCTCCATGATTAGTGCCCATACTTAGCCTTGTACTAGACAAGTGTCAGATGTCTGCTATCTGTCACTTCCTAGTATTCCATGGTCCTATGCTGGCTACACATAGCTTTGAATTTTGTGGTCAAGGTAGGTTCCCCCAGCTTTCCATTATACCCCAGTTCATACAGCCTGGGGTGGCTAATGTTCATACAGTGGGCATTTCTTATGTGTACTGGGTATGGAAGAAACAAGCAGCACTGAGCTCTGTCTCCATATTTTCACATACCACTAAGTACCAAGCACTATGCTGGAGGGTGTCTTGTCATTCCTGTTTGTTTGTTTTGTTCTTTTGTTGTTTTGGTTTGGTTTTTCTTAAGGCATTGGTTCCCTGTAGCCCCTGCTGGCCTGGACCTTGCAATGTAGACCAGGCTGGCCTCAGTTTCACAGAGATCCACCTGCCTCCGCCTCCCAAATGTTGGGATTAAAGGCGTGGGCCATCATACCCAGTCAATTACTCCTTTTGTAAATTTCTGGCATTCTTTCTCTCTCTCTTTATTGGGGATAGAGCTGATGCTTTCTTACCCTGACTTCTTTCCAACTGTGCCATGTGGAAGCAGCTTCCCATCTGCCATCTTACCTGAAAGCTTTGTTATTTTCAAGGCAATATTGTTATATGTAAATGATAGCAAAGACAGAAACAAGGCGTCCTAGTTTGTTAGCGGTAGGACCATTGAAACAGACAGCGTAACTGAGCATATCTATGTGGCTTAAAATAAAATAACCTTAGACTTCTTGGTAAGATGGCAGACTAGAAGCTGCCTCCCTGTGGCCTGATGAAGGAAAAGAGTCAGAAAAATAGACTTTTCTAAAAGGAGAAAGAGGGCAAGAGCTTCAGAAAGTCACAAAGGTGGTGACAGGATACCTGAAAACTGGAGGATGAAATGGGCAGTGCACAAAACAAAGGCCAACCAGATCACCGCTCCAGCCACGTGGTTCATCAGCAGGCAGGGGAGCACAGGCGCCTCTAAAAGCCAAGCCAGGAAGCCCTGAAGAAGAGAGAATTGTTGTCCTATCCTCAGGCTGTCCACAGCCCTCACATGACTCAAGCCAGTTTTGGTGAGACAGTGATTCCTCTGGTGGACCAGTGACCATGAAAGGAATCTCATGGTGTCACTGTCTATGGCTCAGAGGGTGGGAGTCAGGCACCTTCTTCAGAGAAAAACCTCTTATCTGGGACTGAGCTATCCTGGAGACCTGTGAACTCGGAGCAACCACAACACCAGGAGATTGAATTTAACCTGTTGCAGTCTCAGGGTGCAAGACAATCCTGGGAGGCTGCTGTGGAGAGTGAGGGCCAGACATTGACAAGCCAAAAAGTGCAAACAGCAGGAGACTTCACTTTGGCAGTGAAGTGTATTGGGAAATACACTCCAACCTCATTCTTGGGGAGCAGATCTTATCAGTTCAGAATAACCCTGGACTTTGACAGCCCTAAGCCTGAAGTCAACAGGTGGATCAGCTTCCGGAACCACCTATAGAGCCTAGGACCTCTGAAGCTCCAGTGGTGTACTGGATCCCTTCAGCTGCATCCCTTCAGCAGGACGATTGCTACTAAAAGGTCTTGAAAAGGCAAAGACAGGTCTTCTGCATCGCAGTAAACATCCTAGCACTGTAAACATCCCAGTGCTGCTGTTGCTTCTCATGCTCCCAGTGAATTTGGGAGATACCCCCACTAGACTAAGAGCTACCCTAGGTTTACCACCTGGGGAATCTCCAGAGGGAGACAGAACCTGCTCAGCCTACCAAGTGCATAGCTAAGGATATCCAGAAAAGGCTCCTATACTGTAAGAGAAGTTACTAAAGTGAAGACAGATATCACAGACATTGTGCCCATATCTAGTATGGAACCCACCATCCTATAGACAAGCATCTCCAGGTTCAGCCAGCCTCTCACCCCACACTGATTAAGCGACTGCCCTCAGAAAGAAGCTGGCCCTACACTTCATCTTTTTCTTCTGCTCTTTCTTTTTACTAGATTATTGTATTTTCAATTGTGCATGGGGGGGCATGTGTGTCACATAAGGATTGTAGAGGTCAGAGGTCAGCTTGTCAGTTAGCTCTCTCCTTCACCATGTTGGTTCAGGGGATTGAATTCAGGTTGCTAGGCTTGGTGGCAGGGCCTACCTGCAGGTGCCTTTGCTCACTGAGCCATCCTTCCAGCCCCTTCCTTTCCTTTCCACTCTTCTTTCCTGTTTTTCTTTCTTTGGCTCCTTTTTACTTTTTATTACACTCTGAGCCACATCTTTTACTTTATTATATTTTAACACTCATGTTTTTTATTTGTTACCTCCCTAATTATATTTATCTGATTTTGTTTCAAACTTTCCCATTATTTGTGTGTTGTCTTTTACTCAAAATATAGGCTAAGGCAAGGACATTCTCAAAAGGACTCTATTAGCACAGGAAATAACATCAAAAATTGCCAAATGGGATTATATGAAATTAGAAGCTTCTGTATAGCCAAAGAAACAATTACCAGAGTGAAGAAACAGACTATAGAATAGGAGAAAATCTTTTCCAACAATTCATCAAACAGAAGATTAGTATTTGAATATATAAAAATTTAATCAGGAAAGCCCCAAACCCAAATCATCCAGTCAATAAATGTGCTAATGAACTGAATAGGCAGATTTCAAAAGAAGTAGGGGGTGGGGGAGGGGAAAGGAGACAAAAGAGAACAAACGATCATGACAGATGTATGAAAATTCTATAATGAAACTGGTATGTTGCATGGTGATTCAAAAAATGACCATATTAAAAGCAGACAAGAAAACTGCCTTCAGCAACTGAATCAGTATCCATAGAAAAGAACGTTTTGCTGCCAAATTAAAGATACAGAACTTGCGCTTTGAAAGTTTCTATGACTTTAATGTAGTGGCCAATCCTAGGCTCTCACATGTCATTTAGTGTAGGCCTGAGACAAATCTACTGAACCATCTTCCATTTGCTATTTTCTATTTGTCTCTATTTCTAAAATAAATCTAGTTTTAAGAATTACAGTCACTATTAAGTATGTGTGTGGAAAAGTTAAACACTCCTAGAAACTGATGTCATACTAGCCTGCTAAAATGGAAAGACAAATATAATTTTTAAAAGAGAAAAACAGCTGGGCATGGTGGCACACACCTTTAATCCCAGCACTCGGAGGTAGAGGCAGGCAAATTTCTGTGAGATCAAGGCCAGCCTGGTCTACAGAGTGAGTTCCAGGCCAGCTGAGGCTGCAGGGAGACCCTGTCTCAAAAAGGGAGGGAGGAAGAGAGGGAGGGAGGGAGGGAGGGAGGGAGGGAGGAATGAAGGGACGAATGAACAAACTTGGGGACCTTGTTTTTCAACTTAAACTTTCACAATAAGAAAGATAGGTTATCAAGGGAAGAGGAAGGGAAACATGACTTACAGTAATTATGTTTTCATTTCTGGAACCTCCTCCAGAGCTTGCAGAGTGTGTCTCATGAACACTGGTAGAGCTGACAATATGCTGACTCAGGGACAGATGCTAGGAAGAATGCTGAAATCCAACACTTTACTGCATCATCCTCTCTTTTCTCAAGAAGTTAAACTTTGGAAGTGATTTCTTCATTTTTATGTCACTATTAAAATGTGAAGAGATCTTAAGATACTATGGCAGTCAGTATCAACATGTGGACAGCCCATCACTCACATTATGCTCTGTTTAAAACATTGGGATAGATTTTGAATTTCTTGTTCTCTCTTGGCTTTTTTCCTTGTTTATAATCTCATTGGTTCTCCTCAAGCTCTTAAAAGTGAGAGCTCTTAAATACTAGAGCAAACAGTGCATCTTACTTCTTTTCATGTTCTTCTACCAGAAGACAAGTCCTCTGAGAGCAGGGAGTTTGGTCCTTTCTTGTCTGATGAATCCCTTGTGGTGTCCCTAGTGCTGATACTGTACAGCCTCCATAGTTGTTGAACTATGAATGGAAGGACGCATGTACATTCTTCCCACTAGTCATGTTCTTTCCTTTTATTGTCAACAACTCCAAGAAAACTATCTTCCACCCATTACTATTTATGTAATAGCCATGAAACTATGTCATGTCCTAATGCTGAGCCATGAGCTCCTATCAGATAACTGGGCTTTTGTAATACTTAACACAATATTGTTTTTTGCCGTGGATTTTCACCATCCCCTGAATGTGAGCTTACATTATGAATCATATGAATCCACAGAAGTTTACCATCTTATGCATATCTACCTAACTGTAGCAGAGTATGTGCATGTACTTATCCATATATGTGTCTAAGGCTTTTGGTCAGATAGTGCATTGATACTGCTTTCGGAACTTTACTTGTAGATAGTTATGCCAATTTATTGAGACAAAGTAAACTGAACCCTTTTAAGGCATGAACAGAGAATGGGGAAGATGCTGGGGCCATATTGCATGGGATGGTGGATACAGCGAGACCAAGCAGTCTCAGAACAGAATGTCATCATTGAAATACTGTGAGTTCTTGAGTCTGTTATCATATTTCTTGCTGCCTGTCACAGATTTTAAATTTTTTTCTGAGATGGTCAGTAGTGAATTTGTTTTTTACTGACTCACCAGAACCCCTGTCTCTCCATGAGATGGCACTCACTGTCCTCCTGCTGTTTAAAGTTTCAGTGCCTTCATAGTTACAAAGTATCTTTGTACTTCTATGCATGTGCCCATACAAATTTACATATGCACATAGACATGTGCTCAGATATGCTGTACATGTGCATACACAGGCATGTGACTTTATCTTAGGTTTTATAATTTCCCTAGATCACTCATATTTCTTTAATCACTCAATTGAATTTTGACAACATTGTCATTGATTTGGGGCCCTTGGGGACATAGAGACAGATGTAGAGTGTTGTGCTAAGCTGATGGCTGCAGGAAGGGAATCACCAGCTTGTACTCTTGCTTGCTCCATGCTCTGCTTATGTCAAAATACAAAAACACAAAGTTGGCTTTGTGCCTAGAAATCTACCCACACAGGCGAGGCTGAAGACACGTGACCTAAAGAGAAAACGAAGGGAATCTAATGAGATGAGCTATTTTCAGAAAAACTATATAAGGAATACCAAGTAGACTGGTAATTTAGAAACCGGGTAACGTTTTGGAAAAAAGCATTGAGGTTTACACCCTGATTCCCAAGACGAATCTTGCTCCTGTTAGCATTTGAGACTCGGGAATAGCTTTCTGTTCCTTCATTAGTAAGGTCTAGTTGGAATTAAGATCACTTGAAATTCTCCCCCTAGTCATATCCCTGCCTTGTGCTCTAGTTAGGATGCTCCAGCAGTAATAGATTGCAGTATGGATTTCGAGGTCAGAGACTCACAATTACAGTCCACTGGAGAATCAACTTTGAATCCTTTTGAAATCATTGTTTTCATTAAATTAGCACTAAAAGGGGGGAAAGATCAAGCGTGCAGACTCTATAGACAGATGGATCAAATAATCTAGGGGGGAAATATAAATTTCTCAACATTGCCAACATCAACAGCCATTAGCAGCTAGATATTCATCTCAAATTGACCTTGTAGACACTCAACCAAGTGGACACTTGAGAGTCCGAGAAGGAAAAGGCACTTAGAGCACTGCCTCATCCAAATGCCACCGGCTTTGCCATCCATCACTCTGGCCTCTGTAGGAGACCATCTTTCTTCTTGTCTGGCTGCTTCCTTTCTGTCAGTAAGCTCTGCCCTTCCTCTCTTGAATTCAAATCCTCTGTGTGGCTCCCCAGCATCTTTGTAAAGAACTTTGTTACTTTTTAGATGTCACGTTGACATTAAACTTTTTTCTTTTTCTTTTTTTTTTTTTTAATTTTTGGTCTTTTTTTGAGACAGGTCTCCCTGTAGCTCCAGCTGTCCTGGAACTCACTATGTAGACCAGGCTGGCCTTGACTCACAGAGATCCACCTGCCTCTGCCTCTGAGTGCTGGGATTAAAGGCGTGCGCCACCACGCCCAGTTTAAACTTTTTTCTTTTGTTGTTCTTCTCAAACACAATAATTTAGAGGCTGGCATATTCACACTAATTTTACAAATAAGAGTCCTAATCAGAGATGTGACTTGGCCAAGGTCATAAACTAGATAGTATTAAGGCCTTAATTAAATATAACCTAGTCTCCAGACCTATGGTTCCCATGATTGATTTATCATAGAAATAAAGACTTCGTTTTCTTTTCTGATGCATACAGGAATGTAATATTGCAAAGATCTCTTCTCAGTGGAGATTTTACATGTTGTCCTTTTCACCCCTAAATATTGTTTGCTAGAACCTTCTTGGGGTAAAGTTATGACCTCATAGAAAAGACAGAGTATATTAAATTGCTCCTAGTCCTTCATGTGGGTTTTCATTAAGGCCAGTGCCTGTTTCTTTTTTAGTGCTGCCCTCAGGCATAGGGGAAAGAGCTCATTTTCATGGCTGGCAAGAACATCATTCAAAAGACAATTTGAATGTGGCCTTTGATGTAATTTTTTTCAAAGTTACTGTTTGGATAACTTTCAGGGAAATCTTTAAAACACACTGAAACTAATGCTGTTTCCAACTTGGTGGGCACACACATAGAGAAGCACTGATACAATTCTGAATACTATTGTGTGTTTGTGTGTGCATGGGTCTGTGTGCTTGTGTGTTTTGTGAGGAAAAGATGTATGTTCTCTGAGAAATAGCTGATCCGGATATTTCTTGTTAATTTATAGGCCAACAAGCCAATTCCCAATTTTTCAGTGCTATCTGAATTTAAGAAATTTGATGATATAAAGACAAACTAAGAAAAAACAAAAGACCTGAAGTCTGAGGTATAAATACTATCATAAAGAAACATTCAATTGAAATTCTTCAAAGGTTTTGCTCTGAATTACCTGGCTGCATTATTTAGTTTTCCTAGCTGTCATCGCACTATCTGAAATAAGCAGCTTAAGAAAGGAAAGATTTATTTTGGCTCATGGTTTCAAAGGGTTCAGTCTGTGGTGGCTTGGCCCTATGCTCCTGAGCAGGACATACCAGTGACAAGGGTATATAGGAGAAGAAATTCTTCAGGTCATTTGGACAAGAAGCAGAGGCAGAGGGAACCGTGTGTGCTTGGTATGGGTTTTTCCTTTTCCTTTTACTCTGTCCAGGTCTCCAGGCCACAGGATAGTACTACATACTTACTTATTTAAGCTGGGCCTTCTCCTTAACCCTTCCACGAATATACTCATAGACACACCTAGAAGTATGCCTCACCAGTCTCCTACGTCATTCCAAATCCTACAAGTTGACAACGAAAATTAAGCATCAAACCAGGACTGACTGTGACATGGCAGATCCTAAAGCTGTTGCTCCATGCTGACAAGCAGCTTTCTTCTTCCTACCTAGGCAACCAGAATGTCACTGTGCACATGTGCACGTATATGAACAAACATGTATCTCTCATGATCTCATTCTTTACAAGTTGTTCCTCTATGTTTATACAAGTGTGTGTGTGTGTGTGTGTGTGTGTGTGTGTGTGTGTGTAGGGGGGGGTGATATGTACCATTAAGGCATTTTTATCTGTTATTTAAAATGTTTTCTTGCTGATTATTTTTGGAAATCGGTGGAAAATCAGATTACATCAGAAATTTGTCTCTTAATTGGCTTTCAGATACTGTGCATATGTAATGATGTTGAGCATGCATGCACATACACATACATACACACACAGACCTCTTCCTTTCTGCAATGACTTACCCAATTAATAGCTGCTTTCACTTGGGTCTTCTAAGAGGAACATTTGTAGGTATCATCCCTCTGCTGAGATGCAGTAGATTTCTCTCCTGAGCTGGGACCCTACTGATATTGTTCTTTGCCAAATTTCACATCATGAAATAAAAGCTTAATATTGGCATGATTAGATTTCAGGGAAAGCTGACAGAATGGAGTTCTTCAAAATTCAAACCCTGCCAATTTTGATGTCCCTAATTTATTCCAACAACCATTTGAGTCTGAATGCCTCCATTTTAATCACATTAACAGTATATTACAGAGGCTGAACACCCAAAGAACTCCAGTTGCAAAATGAATTTGGCAGTTTCTCCTCCTCTCTCTGTTTGGAATGATATTTGCTGGCAGAAACCTTCAGGCAAACACAGCCCCTTGGCGATTTCCCATCGACTCCCTTTGCTTCTCAGCTAGATGCCCAGACCTTGGCGTTTTCTCAGATATAATAGGGGAAATAAACACACCTGTTTTCCAAGCAACAGCAAAGGTACCAAGTTTCCCATTGCCGGTATTTGCTTACCTTGAGAGCTTACATGTTCCATGCCGTTGATGGGAGCTACAGGAAAATTGTATGAACAAACCCACATCAATTCCATCAACCCAGAGACTAGGTCTGATAGGCATCATTATGTTACCACAGGGGTGAGAGACACCTCATGTGTCCAGGAAATCATGTGCCCCAATTTCCATTTCTTGATCTTACCATGTGATAATATATTTGAACTTCAATAGGGCAGATGTAGAGACTTTTTTGTATCAAGCCTCAAACCACAGCCAGTTTGCCCAGACCCTGGTAGTATTCTCACATTAAGCTGCAGGAAAGCTGAATATTTAATGCAGATTAGTTTTTTAATATTTTATTTATTTTTATTTATGTGTATGAGTGTATTGCATGCATGCAAGCGCTTCTCTTCTCCAGGGTCCATCTTCTATCAACAGTCTATACCCCAGGACAAGAATAAACACAGTTCTGCCTTGTGCAAGCCAAGTTATTTTCATGTTTAGTTTCTAAGCAGCCATCAAACAGCATGTGTATAGACTCTGAAAACTGAAATATCTGCACATCATTTTGCCAATATTCATGGTGGTTGCATGCTAGGAGTGTTCTAGAAGATGACTCATGTTAAAGTCTCAGCTCCACCACTACTGTGCAACTTTTAGAAAGTCATTTTTTTCTTGAATTTATGTTTTCTCAATTATTAACAGATGACAAATAATTAATTCTACTCATACAGTGCTGCTGTGTGAAACAAAAATATGAATCAGAGTTAGTCTACCACAAGTGCTTAATAATTCACTTAATATGGACCATGCTTATGTAAGAACTTAATGAGAGCTATTGATAAAATGATCATTAATATTCTGTTTCAGCCCAAGACTTATCGCCACTTGCTAATACAGGAAAAGGGATGAGGAAGCTTCGAGTTACCTTCTTTTTAATTTGTGAATGAGTGTTTTGCCTCATATACTCATGCAAATCCCATGGAGGCCAGAAGAGGGCGTCGGATCCCCTGGTACTTGAGTTACAAATGGTTGTTAGCCACCATGTGGGTGCCCAGAATCGAACCCAGGTCCACTGGAAGAGCAGCCAGTGCTGTTCACCACTGTGCCATCTCTCCAGCCTCCTAGAGAAGACTTCTTTAGAGGTCATGCTGTTATTACTAAGATCTATCTGATGTGATGGTGGTAGCTTCCAGGATTTCTACACAGTCTAGGCCTAAGGGCAGCTATATGTTTGGAAGAGGAGCAGAAATTGTTTTCAAGTTGCACTTGCATACTAAGCATACCCATTTGCTTGTGTGACTACTCTGTGGCTTGGTGAAGGAAGGGATAATGCACAGGACTGTTATCCTCTGCTCCCTTCATAGCTGAACCTTTTATTCTACCCGTGGGTTTTCTGTGCCATATTTTATCCTAAAATTTCATCTCCCATAGACGAGAATATTTAAATATTTTAATTTATGTTAAAAAGTCTTGTTCCCACTTAAAAAACTCCTTAAGGGACATACAGTACAACAACAGAATTAAATAGCTAGACATAGGTGATCATCTCCCTCTTTAGTAAACCAAAATAGTGCCTTCTGAATTCAAGGGTCTGTTACTAACCTTGGTTGGTTTCACAATGACTTCAATTTCAATAGGTGGAATCTTACACTGAAACATGAACAACAGAATGAGACAAACTTGAGGTAACTGTCTTCAGACAGATAATAAAGGTAATGGAAAAACAGGATTAGAAAAAAATTTACCCCTCATTCAGCATGTCAAAATATACTTTGACCTCAGTCAGTACATACTGTTGAATGATAGGTTGTGTGGCTTGACTTTGCAAATGGTGAAATAGAATATTTTTGATTCCTCAAGGTAGATGGAATATTCAAACTTCTGTTCAAGTAGCTGATTTATTTTCCTTTCAGAAATCAGTAAAATTCCCTTAGCTATTGGTTTCTATCAGGATTCATATTCTAGTTTAATAAACAGAAATCCAAAGAGTTCTTTTAAGTTTTTCTAGACAACTGGTTTTACACACAGATTCAGAGTCAAAGAGAGCAGACAGGACCTAAGTAAGGATTAACATAGCACTCAGCCTCCTCAAAGGAAAGAATCTTTAGACAAAGGAGCAAAGGGCTAATGTTTCTCACCTCTTTTAGAAGATTGTAATGTTTGTGTTTGAAAGAGGAGAGTGGAATGATTTTTATGTGCACCATCACAAGTCCTTGAGAAAGCAGTTCATTTTTACAAGTTCAAAGAATTGGACGGCATTTTTGATATTTGTAGTGGTAGTGGAACTCAATAGTGCTTACAGCAGTCAAATGGAATATGTGTTCTGTCGCCTTGGCCTGCCCTGGAATTGCAGACACTGACCTTCTTTGCTTTGGGAGCTACTAAGGCAGACTGAGTTAGATACAACCAGTCAGAGAGCAACCAGTCAATCATTGAGAAGAAACAGGTACCTAGTCTCAATTGCTGACAAACACCAATAGTGTTGGAGTATTCAGCTGCTGAGGCTACCTGGAGAAACTATTATTCATTCATCAACTTTGAACTATAACTAAAGCTAGCTACAATTACAAGTATAGTACCAATGGTAACTTTATCAAGCTACGTGTCTAACAGCTGCACAGAATAATCTGATAACAAAAATAAAATAAAAAGTCTTTTAAAATGTGCTATTTCACTTGTGGGCCCTAGGTCCTAGGGACTGGAAACTCTTCTGGTACAAAAGGAGAAATAAAATGCATCACACAAATAGGGCAATATCACAACCTCTTTAATAAACTCTGGAACTCTTTGAGCAGTAAATTCATCGTTGTTGTAGCCATTTATTTTAGAAAACTGAAGACATTTAGAAGAGCTTGTTTTCTGCAAACTAGTTTGATTAAGCAAAAGTAAGATCATTCTATATGCTAAAGGATGTAAGTACTAACTCATACTAGGCTACATAGTTTAACTCCCTCAGCACAATTGGTAATAAAAATGGAATAATACCAACAACTGCAAACGAGGGCCTTCTCTTATTTACCCTTGATGATATCATTTCTCCCATGATGGCTTCCTCTTAGACATGCATGCTCTGAATTGTCAATTTATTTCCTTACTGAGGTCCTACACCCAGCCTATGGATCATATCTCTCATTTTCTACTTCCGTGTTTTGAGGTGGACTCTCTGAGATATTGACTGATGTCTTGCTGTTCCAACATTCCCTCTGGTTTACAGAGACTGAGTCATTTATGTGCATTTAGAGATGTCTTTGGCTGCAGAACTGTGAAATCACAAGGCAGTTTGATGATGAAGCACCTTGCCTGTTCCCACTTGTCTGGAAGGATGGCATCTGCTTACCTTCAGGGGAGTTCTCAAGTAAAGCCAGTTGGAGATTTTTTTTTTTCCTGTGTTAGTCTTGGTTGCAACTTTCTTTTCACTCTTGATCATTCTGGAAGCAAGTGCATTTGGCATCAAGTAGACTGCACAGTGTGTCTTTGTGCAACCTGTCTCTATGTATCTGGAAAAATCACAAAGTCCATGCTATAAAAATGAATGTTTTAACCAACTTTGAACAAACCCAAAAGTCAGTTACAGAATAGAAAAGTATGCCCTGCCCTTTAAAAAGATAAATTATAAACATAAACCATGGTGTTTTATTATTTGGAGAAGGCAATACTGTAAGAAAAAAGTTATTCCTGGGAGTGAGTAAACACAAGTTTTATTCTCTTCCCTTATAACTAATGTGTGCTCTTGGCTATCCCCAATTCTTCCAACTGTGAAATGTTGGGTGAACCTTGACAACTTACTTAATGCTCCATCTGTCTGTAAGGTTCTATATCCCTAAGCTGTTGTTAGATATTTTTCTTTCATGGAATTACAGAAATAGAAATTCAAAGATGGAATTTCCTGAATCATCATGATATTTGGTTTCATATTATGGGATAGTCTTGTAGAGAAAGCAGTTGAATGTCACTCTTTTTCTCCAGAAATGTCTGGGAAACATTCTGGAAATGTCTGGGATACCTGAGGAATGGATTCTGGACCTGACAGATGACAAGTAGACAAAGTTCTCTCCGTCCCATCTTGCTTTCTTTCTTATCTCCTCCCCCCATGTAGATAAGGCTAGCCTGAAACAATACCCTTCACTTAATCTCCCAAGTGTTGGGATCACAGGTGTATACCACCATATCCAAAACAAATGATTATTTATCAGGCTGCTTTAAATCTGCTAAATGGCAATCAAACCATTTTAATAAGGTACTTTAGTGTGAACCTGGAGATAAACCTGTGCCAGGGCCATGGTCCAAGCAAAGCATGTAAGTGGCCAAGTATGGTGGCTGATACAGAATCAGAATATCAGGCCCGCAGTGCTTGTCTTTTGGGAGAGGTGGTGGATGCTGAAACTAAATAGTTATAACTGTCTAATGAGAAATAAAAATAAATGTACTGGGGGCTGGAGAGATGGCTCAGTGGTTAAGAACACTGGCTGTTTTTGCAGAAGACCCAGGTTTGAACCCCAGCACCCACATGCAGCTAACAACTGTCCGTAACTCCAGTTCCAGGGGATCCGGCAGCCTCTTGTGTCCTCCGCAGGCATTGCACAACACAGGTGCACTTACCTACACTCAGACAATACATGCATACACATAAAATAAAAATAACAAATAAAATATTAAAAAGTAAAATAAATGTACTGACTCTGAGGACCTTGGTGCAGACAGTACAATAATGAGTCGTTTTGACGAATCCAAATATGTTTTCTGTCTCTCCTCTTCCCTTTGATTTGGCACCTACTTCACCTCATATTGATTTGTTCCTCATTTCCTTTGCAACAGAATTTACCTCCTTGCTTATTTTCAGAACCATATTCTTTCCACAGAGGTTATTTCTAGCGCCTCTACCTTCTTCCTGAATGATTTATACCTTTGCTTTCTCAGCTTCCTAGCTCCCCTTCCAGTGAAAAAAATAAAACCAAAACATACTTAACTGACAATGTATATTTCTCAATTATTTAGGGAATGAAGGAAAAGAGGGACATGGATAGTATCTTGGCTGTACAAAATGGATGCTATCAGAGCTCCTTCCAAACTCATCTCGAAGACCTTGCCTCCAAGTTCTTTACTCCTGTGTGTTTGCTCATCTAGTCCTACTGTAGCAGAATGTGATAACTTTATGATAGTGTGTATATAAAGATCACGTGCATTCATTAAATGGCTTTGGTTTTTTTGCTTTGTTTGCTTTTGTTTCTGGAAACAGATTCTTACTGTGCAGTACTGGTGGGATGAAACTTTCTACACAGATGAGGCTGGCCTTGAACTCACAGAGACCTGCCTGCCTCTACCTCCCAAGTGCTGGGAATAAAGCCATGCACCACCATGCCTGGCCCAGTAAATGTTTTCACCAATCTTGATTTGAGAATTTGTTCATACTTGAAACAGTAAGACACTGTGTCACAGTATAGTAGGTCACCAATATGTGGCCTCTTAGAAACTTTCCATTGCTGACATCTGCACAGCATTCACATTTATAAAAGACTTTCACAGTCATGGTGGTGAAACTAACTTCACTGTGTTGATTTAAAGCAATGATTTAATTTATAGGTGAAGATATCAACCTTCCCAGAATACAGACCTAACTGTTTTATTAAATTACATGACTTTATGTTAAGGTAGACCTTGCTCCAGCTATAACTAGCGTAGGAGCCCCTGAAAGTTCACTATAACATAAACTCTTGGGTAAATCCATATTTTCTTAGCAGGGGTGCTCTGAGAGGAAAAATCAGTGCTCTAATAGATGAAAAATTGCAGCAAAATCTGGCTTTTCATCTCTGCCCCAACCAGTACCTGGTTAAGAATTCATGTGTGCTTACGAAAGTTTTTTATTTTTTTAATATTTATATTTTTATTTTATGTGTATGCATGTATTGCCTGCCTGTATGTAAGAGCACCCATGTCATGCAATGCCCCTGGAGGACAGAAGAGGCCTTCAAATCCCCTGAAACTGGAGTTACGGACAGTTGATGGCATCCATGTGGGTGCTGGGAGTCGAACCACGGTCTTCTGCAAGAACAGTGTTCTTAACTGCTGAGCCGTCTCTCCAACCCCGACAAAAGTATTTCAATGAATTGGTGCCATAATAGTGGGTTCCCAGGTCACTATCACTTATGATAATGAATTCCACACGCTGATACTTTTCCTGAAACTTTGAATTTGAGTAAATAAAATTACAGTGACTATTAAATTATCTGAGACAAAAACATTTTATAGATAAACATCTAAGCAAATATTTCTGCTTTAATATCTATTTTATGAATCATTTATCTTTTTTAGGTTTTTGTAGATAGGGTCTCCCTGTAGCCCCAGTTGGTGGGAGCTTGCTATGTAGACCAGGCTGGTCTCAACCTCACAGAGATCTGCCTGCCTCTGTCTCCTGAGCAGTAGAATGAAAGGCCTGAGCCACCATGGCTGGCCCATGAATCATTTTTAAATAATTTACTTTTTATTCTTAATTATGTGGATGTATGTGTATGCCTGTGTGGGCGAGTGCACGTGAGTCAGGTGCCTGTAGAGGCCAGAAGAAGGTATCAGATCTCCTTAGAGCTGGAGTTACAGGTGGTTGTAAGCTGCCTGATATAGGTGTTGAGAACTAAACTAAGGTCCTCTACAAGAGCTGTACTCTCTTAATCTCTGAGCCCCATGAATAATGTTTTAAACACCTATGCTAGCCATATTTTTCTTCCTTTGAATGACATTTATTTTTGTATCTTTAAGAAAATTTTCACTGACATAGTCACATTTTATCAAGTTGCTTTGCTGTGGAAAATCAAGATTAAGGCACATATGGCTTAGCTTCGCAGTGACTTCTCCCTTCCCCTATTAAGAGTCTGGTATTGTAAAAAGACTGAAATTGTGGGAGGATATGCTGATAAATTCTTTAGCGGTCTGCAAAACATAAATATCTAAAGTGCAAAAGAAATGTACTGAATGCAGATTACAGTACACAACTAACAGTGGTGCTTAGTGGTAGGTTGGGTTCACTCTGAGAAGAGACATGAATTACAGCCATATGATTTGAAAAGAAATAAAACCTCCTACTGCTTCACAGGACACTAGTATAGAAATAAATTCATATTCATTGCATTTGGAAAATCAGTATATATTATCAAAAAGTAGCATTGTGACTTTATGCAGAACCATTCGAACAATCTCACCACCATGAAGGGGTGGGCATTAGAGAATCACCTGGGATTCGCAAGAAGATCACAGTACCTACATATTAGAGATAGCAAGAACAAAAGAATGTATCATCTTCCCCAGGCTTTGTCCCTCTCCCTTTTCAGGTGCCCCTTTGTGAGTATCCAAGTGTCTTGCATCCCTGTACCTCTGTTGATACCTTCTCATCTCGTCTCTCTCTGTACTGTAGATACCCTGGACTATATAGGTGCTGCTTCTAAAAGCAGCTATGCTCAGCTTTCTGACTCCTTAGAAAGCAGTCTACGGAATTGAAGCTTTCTACAGATTTATGACTGATAGTAGTATCAACTGACCATCTGCCCAGTCACAAACTCCTGTGAGATGTAATGCTGCTGCCCACTGTCCTAGTCCATCATGATAGTAAGAGGTGCAGTGAGTTGATTATTGATAACCTCAGTAGTTGTGCTACTGTCGAGACGCTGAAAACCCAGGAGATATTGACGTCATCTCTAATTCTATCAAGTATCTCCCCTCACTTTGGAGAAGGCACTTGACCTACCTTCGTTTCCCACTTGACAAATGAAGTTTTAAATGGTGTTTTTAGAGAGCTCCTTTGAAAGGTGTTCTGTCTTTGTTAATCCTTTCCAGAGTGTTTATTGTGAGGTGGGCATTGTTTTATTCTTGGGAGATCCAGGAGTAAACAGAGGACTGGAGGATGACAGCAGCTGAAAAGTACTGTGCTGCTCTTACACATGTATCAAACATGCATAGATCAGTCATTCTGTTAGCCGTGCTGTTCAGTAGTGATGATATGAAATGTTTAAAGAAAAACGCAGTAAATTAATTCTTCACTTATTTTTTCATGACTCTTTCTTCTAAATACAGATTCATGTATAACTTCTGGCAAATATTCTTTTTGCCTTTACAATTGGTTGGTATTTCTTAAAGGAATCAGGAACAACGGATCTGTGAGAATAAGGAACTTCTTGTGTGCAGGTCTCCCCAGCCCCTTCCTTGGCCAAGGATGGATGCTACGTACCTGGGATGTGGTGAAACACAGTCGGTCCTGTAGCCTAGAGTTTTCTTGCTCACTGTGCACACCTTCGTCTACTGCAACCTCAGCCTTGCCATCTTCAGACTGCTGATTCATGCTCCTGGTGCAGCCTAATGACTGTGAACATGCTCCTGGCTTTCTTCTCCAGGCACATTTACTTGGTAAACAGGCAGATGATATGCTCATGCAAATTGGCAGACTTGAACTCAGACTACAAAAATACAATCTGCCTCATGGAAGAAGCAAGGGGCTACAGGGACTTCAAGCTTGCCCTTTGGAGTTGGGTTTCTATCTCTATTGAAAGTCACACAGTAAGTGCTCAAAAAAGACATTTGGTATTGAGAAGAGACCTCTGGTGACCTGTAGGATTTAGGATCACTACGAACAGTTCTTTTGGCTTGAAATAAATTTCCTTTGAGCCTTTTTAGTAATGTGCTGTTTGAGACTCTCTGCCAATTGACTTCTTTGTGCCAAGGAGCTCTGGTCTGCAACACGGTGAGTTCAATGAGGCAGGAAAGTCAGAATCTGCCTCCCCTCTAAATCCAGCCCGGTCCCAACCTGGCTACATCTTGCTTCTGAGTCATGTAGCAAGGGTTCATTGGAGGTCACCTCAGTTCCAGAGACTCATTTGGAGCTTTAATGTATTGCTGTGGAAATAATGTTTAATCTCCCCTTGTCAGCTGGCTGGATGATACAATAATATTACCCTGTGTTGCCGCACTAGTGATTAAACTACAAGAGCACAGCAAGTGCTGCGTCCACAGCCCTTTCCACAGGAAAACCAGGAAGATGGTGCAGGAAGAAAGAGCCTCTGTGGCACACAGATATTCCCAGAAAGACCATTCTGAAGCTGGTTTATTAGAGCCCGAGCTTCATGGTGCTGTCACGTGGACTGCTAGGGCTGCTGACCGGCTGCTTTGTGACAGTCACTCACACTCACAAATTTTCTGACTGCAAACGGGATTTACTGTAAAGTGAGTCATCGAGACTGATCCAGTCAAGACTCTCCAGGCAAACTGAGCTCAGATTTGGAATTGTTATTTCTATTCTTAAATGATCTTTCTCTTTCTTATCAGGAAAAGCATTGGTGAGATGGGTCTGAATGAGTCTGTTAAAGGTGCTAGTGTGAATAAATTACTTTGAGGATTTCATGACCAAAGCCACAGGCCTCCAGTTGGTAAAAAGAAAGATGTTTGGCTTCCATTGGGAAGGTCACAGTTGATCTGCTAAGCTGATTTCTTAAAAAGGATGTGCTAAGCAGAATGAAAATAAGGGCTTTATTTTTCCTCTTGGGAGAGAAAGATTCAAATCTAAGCCTAGTGAAATAACTCATTTTGAGATACAGAGACTCAAAGATTGGCTACAACAGGGTCTGGTTTTGCTGATAACTATTTGCTTTTGTCACCAGGTCAGCACCTAGAACATTCCCGAGGTGATTCTTACAACTGCCTCACAAGTGGTGCAAGTATTTTTAGCACCATGGAAAGTCAAGTCTTATCTGAGCCCAAACAACTAAATTCATACTATAGCTTTTGAAGTGAGCCAGGATGAACAATGCAAATTGCAGTCGTAGAGTTGTCATGGGCTACAGATCAGCATGCGGGAAGCCAGCACCACAATCTCTCTTATGATCCCAGGGTTGACACTAAGCCACACTACACAGTATCAAAAGGCCATTTCCATAAACTCTGATTTAACAGAAGTCTCTGGTGCTATACAGTTCCAGCGAGAGTGTCCCTGGCATAAGGATACTTTCACTGTGTCTCTTGACGATGTACAAGTTGAAGGTTAAGTGAAGGAGGGTAAGGTAAGATGACCATTCCCGTTACATACATGGCAAAAATGAGGCAGAGAGCAAGGAAAACAAACATCAAAGAACTGACTAGAATCTTTTCTTTTCTCTGTCTTTATGACTCAGTTTGGGCATCTTCTGGGCCACAACCTTTGAACTGGGGAAGAGAAAGAAGAAGCAGAAAGCTGGATGATCACACACAGAAGCTGAGTGGAAGGAGAAACCCAATAGAAACGGTTATCTGTTAGAAGCAGTCATCCACGGCTTGTTATTAGAAGATGAGAGAGTAGACAGTTCCAGGAGACAATTCTCAGTTCCATCTGAAGATATTTGAATCACAGAAAATATTTTGAACAAAATTAAGAAAAGTTGACTCTGTTATATATTTTCTTCTAATAAATGAGCAGGCTAGAAAAACTCAACAGACATGTGTGTGTGTGTGTGTGTGTGTGTGTGTGTGTGTGTGTGTGTGTTAATCGTTCTGACAAAAGGAAAGGCTAATTGCAGTCCTTCCCAATTATCCAGCTATATCCAAGTGAATAGGGTAGTGTGAGATGATTAAAGGGGTGCCTTTAATATATTTATTATACACAAAATATGTCATTTACTTAGAGCATGTTTTCTTCCAGACAGAACATGTAAGAAGAAAAGGAGGGAAGGAGGCCAGGATTAGCAGCGTGTTTAAGAGGTGAAATTACAAGACCTTGATGAGTCCTGGGACACTGGACTTTTCTGTCCTTGCCCTTCACATGGTTAATTGTGGTTCTTGGTGCCCAGCTCCAGTGAACGCACTATTCCCTGGAGTGCTCCTGTTCCTACTAGAGAGTTATATCTGTGCTGTGACCAAGTAGAACTTTTCAGTTCAGTCCAGATTTTAAATAAAATACAAACTGCAGAAATGCAACTAAAACTATTTTGTCATAGAAGTGTGGCCATGGGCAACCAAGATGAGGGAAATAAACAGGGGCATGATCGAGTATTTATTAAGTAAATACTGCACGCCAGAACTACACCAGGGAATGCTTTGTCTGTTTTCTTACGGAAAGATGTGGTAGTCAGTTTTTTTACCACTGTAACAAATACCAGAAAGAAGCAATTTAAAAGCAAGGCAGATTTATTTTGACTCACAGTTTCAAGGGTCTTAGTTCATTTTGATCTGTGCCAAAATGAAACAGAAAATCATGACAGGCATGGAGGAGCAAAGTTGTTTATTTCATTGTAGGAATAGGGATGGGGAAGGGAGGGAAGGAGGAGTGGGGGAGAGAACAAGGTAACTTCCAAAGGCACCCCCAGTGATCTACTTCCTTTAGCTGAGTCTCACCTTTTGAATTTTCACTGACTCTCAAAGCAGTGCCACTAAGATGAGGACCAAGGTTTCCACACTTGAGCCTATGGGACACATTTCATATTCAAACCAAAACAAATGTTCTTTATAATATGAGAATCAGGACTACCCCCATTGTACTAGATAATGAGATTTGGGTCAAGGTTACCTTCAATTCTGCATGTCCTTTACTGTGGTATCTGCACATGTTGGGTGGAATGGGCATGCCTGTGTGCACACAGAGGTCAGAGGGAGACTTTGGAAATTCTACATCATTCTCAGCCCTATACCCTTGTCATAGGGCTTTTTAGTGACCCTGGAGCTGACAACTAACAAGCCCCAGTTGCCCCCTTGCCTGTGTCCCACAGCACTGGGTCATAAGTGCATATGTGGCCACACCTAGCTTTTTATGTGGGTGTTGGAATCTGATCTCAAGTTCTCATGCTTGGGCAGCAAGTGCTCTAACCCAACAATCCCTCTTCCCAGCCCCCAATTCTGCACGTTCTTTGCATAATTTTCAATAAAGTTGTAAGTGGAATTTGTACACAGGTATTTCAAAATATATGCAAATTAATTAACATCTTTATTTGTTATAAAATTATAGCATCTTGCCACAGTACACAGGCCAGAAATTAATGAGGAGAAATTTTCTAGTAGTGCATCTGAAATTAAAATTTTATATTATATCATTTTTTATTCTGTGTAGGAGTGTTTTGCTTGCATGTATGTAAATGTAGCCATGCATGCAATGCCCATGGAACTGGAGTTATGAATAGTTAATCACTATGTGGGTGCTGAGAACCAAGGGTGTACCAGTGTCATGCACTGCCCACATAGGCCAGAAGAGGGAGTTGGATCCCCTGGAACTGGGGCTACAGAGGGTTGTTAGCTGCCATGTGGGTGCTGGAATTTGAACCCAGGTCCTCTGCAAGAACAGCCAGTGCTCTTATCCACTGAGCCATCTCTCCAGCCTCAGACTTGTAATTTCAAGTGCACAGTAATATAGACAAATCATCATCAGTGAGCGTATTTGGGGAAACCCATCATACCTCTCTGTCAGTGGATGTTACTGGTAAATATGTCTTCTCCATTAGGGGTGCTAGGTTCAAAGTAAAGAACAATGTGATGTCAGTTTGTTAATTTTCACACTTGCAAATGTTTCTGTGTTGCTTCATTATCCCATTTTTCAAGTAAAGGAACTTCTAGATGTTCTAATTTAGGTTGTCATGTATTTTAATAGTTCACTTTCAACTTACACAGTCACGGCTTTACTTATAACCAATATTCTCACAGTAATATGAACAATTTATGCCTTCAGTTTACTGCTTTGATGTACTCTACACATAAATGCCCACATGGCTTCATTAGTGTATTGACTTCTGTTTAGATGAAAATAGAATAAATTATTTCATTAGGAAATAGCAAATATAATGGTAATGTGAATGAAGCCGGTATTATTCACCTATTTAGTACCATAGTCAGCATGTGTTTACTACCAAAGGCCTACATTGGTTTACCAGGGTCTACTGTGTTGAGTTGGCCACTTGTTCATTTTGGAGAAGCATCTTTCTGAAAAAGGATGCGCTGAACTATAAAGGCTTTCAGACACGTCAGAGTTTTTATTGGTTCTTCGTGAATGGTTCCTGGTTGGAGGTAAAGCATTCATGCTCTTTAAGTGATGTTTTTCAGATGTAAACACTTAGTAACTATTAGAATTTCAGTCACTCAACTTACTTGTTCTACAAGTTAAAATGTAGACTTTCAAGAGAATTGCATTAGCTGAGCCTTAATGAAAGCATAAATTACTGAAATGGGCCCTGCAGACTCTAAACACCTCAGTGGTACTATTTTAGAGAATTCATACTAAAACAAATCTATGTAGGTAGATCAAGACCGCTTAACAATAGGAAGACACATGTTGGACTCTTAAAACATACACCCAAATCTCATTTTTCAAGTTTGGGATACACAGATAAATTAGTAGATCTTCCCGAGTTTTAGTTATTTCATTTGTGCAGTAGAAAGAACAATAGTTCTGCCACTCACCTTGCATGAATGTTATAAAGAAAAAATTATGTAAGCTGTGAAACGTTCAGAAACCATAAAATGATTTTTAATAGAAGATATTAGTTTTATAAAACTGTTTTGAAAAGAATAAAATAATATATAAATATAGACTAATACTTTTTCTGTTTGACCTCAAATTTTTATCTTTGATTTTATAACCCTACTTAGGTTTATTAATATACTATGTGATTCTTCATTATTAAACAACCTAAAAGCTCAGAGGAGAGGTAAGGTGATACATAGGCAAGAACACATGGTTAGGCTCAGCTGAATTTGAATCCCACTTGCATAATTTATAGACCAAGATCCCATGGCCATGATGCTCTTTAGGCCATTTACTTTACATGTAACAGTATTATCTATAATAAAGGAAATAAGTTTGATTTTCAAAGCACTTAGTTCATCTGATTAATACACAGATTCAATTAGTGAGAATTATTTTCATTACAAAGTTACCATGGACTTTGCTCTCTCCATTAATCATAATTCTGAATTTCCGTATGGTTTGAAGACTGTTCCAAATTGTGCTAGTTTTGTGATCACCTCCTTTTCGTCTTTTCTCATCCCTTTCCAAAGAAGATGATTTGCAACTGCCATAATTATAATGAAAATGTTTTGGAAGCATGATTAACAAGGCAGTGTGACACTTATTCTTTATGCTGAAAGTTATATCCCACTAAAACATCAGAAAAAGCAAGTGTGCTTTAAGAAATGAAGCCAGGGGACCCTCATGCACAGTTGGAGACATATTCTTATTAAGGTGATTCTTTTCAAGGTTATAGCCTCGCTTTTGCATCTTGTATCTTCTTAAAGTCAATGTTTTGAAAATATTATCCTGCCTGCAGGAATCTGGTAATTGGTAATTTGAAGGCCTGTCTGAGAAGCAAAACACTGCTACAAAGAATCAGATTTAGCATCTTGACTTTTATTCATTTTTAATATAGAATTTCAAGGCTCATCAAGAGCTAAGCTAGTCTACCATGTCTTTCTGCTCATTTCAGAGCATGTCATCCTGTCATTGTGTGTGTGCTTTTGCAAACATCAACCTAGTTTGAGTGGAAGGGGATGACGTTCTGTCCTCTTTCCCTGCTGTTTTTCCAACTTCCCCGTTGTTTTTATCCCTGAAAGTCCCTCTCACAAGTTCACCAATTCCATCTTGTAACACATATTAATGAATGTCATAGATTAGCAACAATCTTCATTTCATATTAGATTTACAGTTGACCTAAGGTAATGACTGTAATGATCTTCAAGCCAGAATCTCTTCATTTCTTTTTTTCTTTACACAACTGTAAACCAGAGAATAAGACACTCAAAGATTCTGCTTATATAACTAGAGAGAGGTGAGCATCTCTGTTTCTCTTTCTAGTCTCCATCTTTGTCTTTATTTATAGAACCAGCTTTAATTATAATTTACCAGTGTGCTGGGAGCACATCAGCGATTCTCCAGATGGCTCAGTTGACCCATGTGAGTACATTTCATTTTACATTTGAACTCAGAATATGTGCCTAGCAAGAACTGACTAAGCATCTGACCTGTCACTTTGCACCTTCCTTTTATCTGCCTTCTGATGATGAATACAAATATTCCTTAATGCCACCTATTCTGTACACATCTTTGTACATTTTCTCTTTACCATTGCCTTTATATTTAATCAGCAGATCAGTAGGAGGGAAACTTCCAATTAAAAAAATTATTTGAGTATTTAAACCAGCTTTTCTTCCAGCATATGCTATAGCTTCTAAGATGAGGGTTTGAAATTTCATGCTAAGTAGTGCCAGATATTTATTCTAAAAGCATTTCTGAGAAAGTGGAAAGTGTGCCTATAAATAAATGAAGAGGGAAAAAAAGTTGGAGGAGAGGCATTATGTTTAACATGTTCTTCTGCAATCTCTGATCAGTCTCTGCCAAATTGTTTAGAATAGTTACATAACACCAACTGGGTTACAGTAACCAAGTACTCATTATCAGTTTGCCTCCCTTTAATACCAAAGTAAGGGAAAAAGGCTACAAAGTGATTTTAAGAAATGTGAACAAATTCACAATAGTGAAAAATTCATGAGAACTGATAATATGTATGCACATATTGTATTAGTTACTGTTCTGCTGCTGTAATAAAGTATCCTGATAAAAAGCAAGATAGTCTTAGCCTTTAATGACTGTGCTGTCTCTCTAAACCCATACATGAAGATTCCCAGAGAGATCCCCAGTCATAAGTGGTACATCTACAGTGGAACCTCTACACCTAAGGCTCATGGAACATAGTAGAACAGGGGGCAGAGAGAATACTAAAACATCCCTCAACTCTCACCAGCAGAGCCTTCTCATAACAGATTGTGATGCACACAGAAGGCCACAACTGGCTAAATTTTAGAGAACAAGAGCCCACAGAGTGTGTGTACTTGGAATAGACTCCTGTATTAAACCTCACCCACCCACAGCTCAGGGACCATTGTAGAAGAGGGGACAGAAAGATTGTAAGAGTCAGGGGAGGGTACATGAACATAAAGAAACAGAGGCTTTCAGACCAGTAGGAACTTGCTCATATGAGCTTGCAAAACTGGGACAGCATGCACAAGACCCATGCTGCCTCAATCAGACAAAATCCAGCATAGTGGTAAATGGGCAGCAGGTCCCAACCTTAGCCAAGGAACTATTGGCAAATGATTACTGCTGGGTGAGGGAGAGTAGATCTTCTTTAATGGAGTTTCTTCTCTTGGTACCTCTGGACTACCCTCTTGGCAGGCTCCGCACTGTTTTCTGATCCTTTGCACCCAGACCAACCCAATTCCTCTCTCTAGTCCTGGGGAGCCTGCAGGGCCTGTTCCCTCCCTCACATCACCTTTGCATTTCTGGGCAGCACATCTATGGAATATTCCATCAAGATCCAAAGAATATACTTTCTATTCAGCACCCCATGGAACATTGTCCAAAATCGACCACATACTGGTGCACAAAACAAACTTCAACAAATACGAAAAGATTGAAATAATTTCATATATTCTATCAGACCACAATGCAATAAAGCTTAAAATCAACACATGAAGAAACCCTAGTAACCACATGAACACATGGAGATTAAACAACACACTACTGAATGATGAATGGGTCAAAGGAGAAATTAAAAAAGAAAAGTATTCCTGGAACTAAATGAAAAGGACAATACAACACAACAAAACCCCTGGGACATGTTGAAAGCAGTCCTTAGAAGGACGTGCCTACATTAAAAAAATCAGAAATAACAGAAATAAATGACTTAACATTACAATTCAAGACACTTGAAAAGCAACAACAAATGAAGCTCAAACCCAGAACAAGAAGAAATAACAAAAATCGGAGCAGAAATTAATGAAATAGAAACAAAAACAACAATAGAATCAATGAATCCAAGAGCTGGTTCTTTGAAAAAATAAAGATTGACAGACCACTAGCCCAGTTAACCAGAAGAAAGTAAGAGCACATCCAAATCAATAAAATCAGAGATGAAAGGGGAAACATCACAACAGAC
>NW_008341187.1:2076099-2078418 GCF_000622305.1 Nannospalax galili | reverse complement strand
TCTCAACAAAATACTTGCAAACTGCATCCAGACACACATCAAAAAGATCATTCATCATGATCAAGTCAGCTTTATTTCAGAGGTGCAGGGATGGATGAATATACATAAGTCAATAAATGTCATAAATCATATAAATGGACTCAAATACAAGAACCACATGATCATCTCAATAGATGCAGAGAAGGCCTTTGACAAAATTCAACATGCATTTATGTTCAAAGTCCTAGAGGGAATTGGACTGGAGGGAACATACCTCTACACAATTAAAGCCATATACAACAAATCCACAGCCAACATCATTTTAAATGGAGAAAAACTGGAAGCATTTCCATTAAAATCAGTAACCAGACAAGGCTGTCCATTATCTCCACTCCTCTTTAACACTGAAACTCTTGCAAGAGCAATAAGACAAGAGAAGGAAATTAAAAGAGTAATAATTGGAAAAGAAGAGATAAATTATCCCCTTTTGCATATGATATGATATTATATCTAAGAGACACCAAAAATTCCACCAGAGAACTCCTAGAAATGATTAACACTTTCAGTAAAGTGGCAGGTTACAAAATTAATCTACCAAAGTCTATAGTCTTTCTATATAAGCAATCAGAGAAAGAGTAATCAAAACAGTTCCTTTCACAATAGCATATGACCCCCCTTCACAATAGCTGCAGAAAAAATAAAATATCTGGGAATAAACCTGACAAAAGACATTAAAGACCTCTACAATGAACATTTTAAATCTTTAAAGAAAGATTGAAGAAGACACCAGAAGATGGAAGGACCTCTCATTTTCATGGATTAGAAGAATTAATATTGTGAAAATGACCATCTTACTAAAAGCCATCTATAGATTCAATGAAATGCCAGTCAAAATCTCCATGACATTCTTTACAGAATTGGAAAAAAAAATCCTTAGATTCATATAGGTGCACAAAAGATGTCAGATAACCAAAGGAATTCTGAGCACTAAGAGCAATGCTGGGGGGGATTGCTACACCAGAGTTTAAACTGTATTACAGAGCTATAGGCATAAAAATAACATGGTACTAGCATAAAAAATAGACCCATAGACCAATGGAAAAAATGGAAGACTCAAATATGAGTACATTCAGTTTTAGCCACCTGATATTTGACAAAGGGGCCAAGAACATTAACTGGAGGAAAGACAGCATGTTCAGCAAATGGCGCTGGCAAAACTGGATCTCTACCTGTAGAAGAATGAAACTAAACCCATATCTTTTGCCTTGCACAAAAGTCAACTCCAAATTGATCAAAGACCTCAATATGAAGCCTGAAACTCTGAAACTGTGAAGAAAACATTGGCAATAACCTACAAGATATAGGTGTATGGAATGATTTTCTAAACTGAACATCAATTGCTCTGGAAACAAGGTCAAGAATCAATAAGTGGGACCTCATTAAACTAAAAAATTTCTGTACATAAAAAGAAGAAACCAAGGAAGGGAAGAGAAAACCCACAGAATGGGAGAAAATCTTCACCAGCAACACATCTGACAGGGGTTTAATATCCAGAATATATGATGAACTCAAAAAACAAAGATTCAAGAAAGGAAATAACCCGATTAAAGATGGGCTAAGGATTTGAACAGAGAGTTCTCAAAAGAAGAAATAAAGATGGCTAAAATGCATTTTAAAAGTTGTTCAACATCATTATTAAGGAAATGCAAATTAAAACTACTTTAAGATTTCATCTTACCCCAGTCAGACTGGCTAAGATCAAGCGAACAAATGATACTAAATGTTGGAGAGGATGTGGGGAAAGGGGAATGCTCATCCACTGCGGGAGGTACTGCAAAATTTTTCAACCCCTATGGAAAGCAGTGTGAGAACTCTTAAAAATCTACAAATTAACCTACCATTTGACCCAGTTATACCATTGCTTGATATATACCCAAGGATCTCACTCTATTGCAGAGACATTTGTACATCCATGTTTGTTGCTGTTCTTTTCACAATAGCTGAGATGGAAACAATCTAAATGTCCCTCAGCTGATGAGTGGATAATGAAAATGTGGTTCATTTATACAACAGAATTCTACTCAGTAGTAAAGAAAGATGAAATTCACGCATAAATGGATGAAACTAGAAACTGTAATACTAAGTGAAGTAACACAGACAAATGACCTATGTTCTCCCTCATGTAAGGATCCTAGCACCAAATCCTTACAAGTGAGTATGTAGACATAACTAATGAAACCAGGATAATGAAAAGGAGCCAGGGAGGTAAAGGAAAAGAAAGAACCTGAAAGAGAACAGTAGGAAACAGTTGTTAATAAGAGAGAGATGGATAAAATGTTG
>NW_008341187.1:1996002-2076067 GCF_000622305.1 Nannospalax galili | reverse complement strand
ACGAGGACCCTTACGGATAAAGGAAAAGAAGGAGCTCAAGAGAGGTGGGACCATAGGAGAAGGGTATTATTAAGGGAGAAATGGGGAAAATGGGGAAACCATGGAGGTAGGGCTAGACAATGAAAGAGAGAAATAATGCCTATCTAGTTTTTTAAAAAAACAGAGGTAACCATATTAGTTCAACAACCTACTGACAAATTATATATATACAACTAGCTCAAGGAACATAATATATGTCTAGTAAAGGTTTACTGGAGAATATTTGGTTTTTGCCCAAGCTTTATCTACATAGCACATGGTAATTAAAAGTACCAGACCGGCGGAAGTAAACTTCTTGGATGTTTAACAGCAAATTTTTGAGGCCTATACTAATCTGGTCAGAGGGACTTAAAGGACAGTTTTTGCTCCTTGCCCTCCAAGGTCAATTAAGTTCCAGGGGACTATGCAGCATCTCTTAAAATGTCCTGTAACTGTGGTGATTCACCTGTCCTCTCAATCAAGGAGGCTGTGGAGACCCCACCAGATGGACTTGAACCAGTGTCCAGTCTACAAAGAGGAGGGTCAACATAGAAGAAACATTTCCTCCATGCTTCCAAGTGAAGCCTCCCATGGTGGAGTAGGGCCTTTGACTGATTTTCACATAGATGGAACTGGTGAAAGAAAGGAGCCAGGGACTCCTCCCAAGCCCATGTGACACCTGAGGAACAGATCTTCAAATGACCTTAAATGTAAATTGGTTAATCTAGGCCAACTGTATGATCTTAAACGCCCAAAAGGAAAGTATAACCAAAGATTAAAGTGATCAGTATAATTCATTAAGAGTCCCTGTGTATAGCTAAAGGCTACATAACAAGAAACAATACCATACAGGAAATACCTTCTTTTGAGTTATTGGCCAGGATGGCTGAAGAGACTCCTAGACAGTAACCCAGCATAGAACTGGGAAAATGAACAGCAGACCCCAAACTTATCTAAAGGAATGTTGGCAACTGATTGCTGCTAGATGAGGAAGAGCTGATCTTCCTAAAACAAGGAACTCTAGATAGGCTGACTAGATTCAGCAATGAACAAGAACTGGGTAACGGCTGGGTACACTGATAACACAGTGGATGATAACAGGGATGACACAGTATATGAGCTCCAGAGGGGCAGAGGAGCTGTGGGAGTGTGCCATCTGGGATGAGAGTATAAAGATGAATAAGACTGTTTGGGATGTTCTGTATGAAATACACATAAATTAATCAATCAATAAAAAGAAAGAAGAAAGAAAGAAAGAAAGAAAGAAAGAAAGAAAGAAAGAAAGAAAGAAAGAAAGAAAGAAAGAAAGAGTTTCCATAACCTCCCCAAACAGCACCACCAATTGGGAAACCAAGTGTTTCAATACATGAGCTTATGCAGGACACTTATTCAATCCACAACACACATATCAACATGTGTGAATACAGACACACACGAGAGAGAGAGAGAGAGAGAGAGAGAACAAAAGAATCAATATATAATAAAGATTCTCATTTCCCTGGCTTCTCTAGTTTAAAGCAATTGAATACAATTAAATAATGTTTGTAGACAGTGAAAGTATTCTTCCTAAGTTTGTTTGAATTTCCAAAATGTTTTTATTGGGCCAAATAAGGTCTAAAGAAGTGCAGCTATTATTAAAATTCTAGCAGAACTGAAGAATGTAGCACAGCTGGGGGATGTTAGAATGTTTATATTCACACACAATGACACATAAATGCTCTTGTTTTCATTGCCTAATTCAAATAACCATTTAGTCTGCCATGCATTTGTTCACCTGGCACACATATGGTGTAGCAGCACATTATGCTTGTACACTGGTTGTAGGATCAGGGTAAGAGGGAGAGAACTAAAGGAGTATTAAGGAAAGTTGAGCACCTTGACATTTATGGTGATTATCATGGCTTCTCCGTATTGTAAGAAGAGGGTTTCACATAAAATAGATGGGAGACAGAATTCCTTTGCCATATTCTGGAATGTGGATATTGTCTTTTATCTATAGGTAAAGGCAAACACTGATCAATTGGAACAGTTGAGTATGACATAGTTCCTTAGATACTTACAATGACAGAAATGCAAAGACTGTAATGGGTGGGTGTTACATTATAGACTGGTATGCATTAGGAGACAACTGGTATGGAACCTACGAGAGAAGATGAGACTAGAGAAGATGCAACTTGTAGGGCTCAGTAATTATTAGACATCAGAGTTGAAACTGATAAAGAAAATGTGGTATATGTAAAAAAAAAAACCACCCCCCCAAAAAAACAACCCCCTCAAAAAACCACATGGGTTTTTTTTTTACCATAAAGAAGAATGAAGTTATGTTGTAAGAAAATGGGTGAAACTAGAGATCATATCAACAAATTAAACCTGCTTCAGAAAGATTAATTTGTGATTTTTATGATTTATATAAATATAGAAAATCATGTGTGTATTATGAAAAAAGAAAGATACAAGTCTAGGTTAACTCTGGCTTTTGGTTATAAAGGGCTTGGAAAATTTCGAAAATGAGCAATGCAGAATTAAAGTTAGGTTTGTGAAAGATAATGAGGTCAGTTTTGGGCATGAAAAGTCCAAACATCTCATGAAGCATTCAAACATCTCAGTGGTTTAAAGTTGAGACATGTAAGTGTTAATGCTCAGGTTTGAGTTCAATAATAGATCAGTGTTCTAGATTTAGGAGTCATCAGCACATGTGCCTATGGAAACTCAGAGTAATGGGTTTTCCCAGAGACAAGGGAATACACTCAAGTCATGGGTAGAAGAAGAAGAGAAATTAGCAAAAGAGAATTTCTGAACGAGGGAGTCACGATTCAGAAAGGATTGAATAATAATGTTTTAACCTTGCAGTGATGTCAGTGATAAACAGCAAGTGCAATTTAATAAGGAGTAATCCTGTCAATAGGTAATATGTATTCTAAAACATAAAAAACATTCAAAGGAATAAGTTTATTGAAAATTAAAAAATATTTTCATGTTATAGAAAAGATGATCTAGAAGTCACATTTTCTTTGAGAGTTTCTTCAAGTTGTAGAAATCTGATTATAACAATTGTAGTTTAGAAATATTAGTCTGTACTTTTGGTGCTCATGAGTCAACTCTTACTGGACTGGACATCTTGCTCAGAGCTAGAAAGCTGGACAAAGTGGATAAAGCGCGTACGTTTCAGACTTTGGACAATAGAAGGCATAGGCAATGTTCTATGGAAGAAACAGAAAGAGAAAAACCCTGTGACCACCCAGACTTTCTGGCAGAGGCAGGAGGAAGAACCCAAGCTCATAAGTCAGAGCTAGGAGAGATTGCAGTGTTTGGAATAGCATTGACTGAGTAACATAGAGAAGGGTAAACACACAGCGTTCCATGAAACTGAACAGAAACATATTTGGGTCTTTACTGAAATGTAACCACTAATAAAGCACTTCAAAATTGAGACAATAACCAAGGACATAAAAACTAAACAATAATTAGTGCTGTACTGTGTTTAAGTTACAACAAGCCAGGGTGAAGACATATGCTCAGAGTATTGGTAGAGATCATAGAAAATACATGACTTAGGAGAAGGCTTAGATTCAGTGGACAGTGAAAAATCCCAATCAGCCCTCATGGAATTTACAAAACCAACAATGAAAATACCAACCTGATTCCCAAGTGAGTTTCTTTATGACCAAAATAAATTCAATATTTTTTAAAGGAAGACAGCAAAATCCAGTCAATAGTGAAACTGTCAAAATGTCTGGCATCTAATAATTCACTACACATACAAAGTAGCTGTGAAATATCCATAACTTAAAAAAATCAATCAATAGAAATAGACACAGGCAATGTGTCTATTTAAATACACCAGTGAGATGGCTCAGTGGGCAAAGGTGCATGCCACCAAGTCTGATGACCTGGGATCACATCCCCAAGATCCATATGGTAGAGGAGAAAAATTCCTGAAAGGTGTCCAGTCACACACACACACAGATCACGAAAGGCATTCAATGCTAGCCTAGTCTCTGTCCTCTACACACAAGCATGGACATGTGCACACATCCAGGTGAACATGTACACACACACACACACACACACACACACCCACACACAAGGAATTGTTACAAAAAATTTTAAATTAAATAGATTCAGGAATTATTGAGAAGATAGATAAGGAGATAATTACAAATTCGCAATTGCTGTTAATTTATAATCATTTATCTGTGAAGCTTGGGACCAGAAATGTTTGTGATTTTGGAGTTGATTTGAATTTTGAAATACTTTTGTGAATATGTGTGTGTGTGTGTGTATGTGTGTGTATTTATATTGAGCACTCCGAATCTGAAGAATAAAAATCCAAATTTATCTGAAATGTGAAACCATGATGTTAAAATTTTTTTTTTTGGATTTTAGAGCATTTCAAATTTTAGATTAAGGATCCTCACCTGTATTAAAAGTCTGTTTAAAGATTTTTAAGAAAGGGCTAGAAAGATAGCTTGCAAACAAGACTGAATCCCCAGCATCCATATAAAAGCTGCCCATTGCTGTATGTGCCTTACAGGAATGGGACTCTTGGTAGGCCCAGTGGATGGACCCACACTAAAGGACATTTGGGGACACAAATCAGATTCTATAGGCACATATATTATTGAGTACATTAAATTGAGTGGAAGACAGTGGGGGGAGGTACAGATAGGGAAGAGAATCTAAACCCTATCGAACTATATTGGGTGAAAATTACAAAAAATTCAATAAAAAATAGAATTAAAAAATAGATTTCAAACAACAATACAACCACAATAAAGATGTATTCCAAAAATTCAATATTGTAGATGAAATGGATAAATTCTTTAGAAAACACAAAATGCCAAAACTGAAATTTAAAAAGAAATCTAAATAGCTCTATATGTATTAATGAAATTTTACCTTTAGTTTAAAAAATTAAGCACATGAACACACATGACAACCTAGGTCCTGACAGCTTCATAGAACCGTATCAGCTGAACACCAAGTAGACTCATTAAAATAATTTTCAGAAGAAAGTAGGTACATAGGGAGCACTGGCCAGTAGCCCTACGATGGAGAAATATTCCAACAAGAGTTTATAGAAGTTCTTAGAGGTAGAGATCATCTGTGGATATCAAGGTCCAGAACAGAGCAATAGAGAATCTAAATAGTAGGCTTGTATTCAAGAGATTTCAATAAAAGGGTGTAGGGCCATTTGGTGAATGACCTGGAATGGTGGGAAGTAGAGAAACTCACCTACACGGGCAAGTAAGCACAACTGGACTGCTCCACCAGAGTCATCTCAGGGTCTTTTGGGACGAGACTTAGACTCAAAGCATAGATGATATCTTAACTAGCCATAGTTAAGATCTAACCATCTTCAGCTCCAAATAGGTTTTTGGCCTGAGAATGGCAAAATCAAATAAATATTTTGGAATTCTGTTTTGATTTGATTTGATGAAAGCTATGGTGCTAGACAGAAGAAACTCAGTGGCAAAAGAAGGTGGTCCTACAGTGGCCTGGTAAGTTTCCTTAGAAATGGAAATTATGACACAGTAACTAGAAGAGGCTTCATTCTCCAAGCATTAATTATTATAGTCTTTAAGGACTGATATTTGAAAACCATACGTTAGTTCAGATTACAATTTCTAAGTGTAGAAAAAAATTGTATGAAGTAAAATTTTACCAATACAAACTCTCCTGTGTGAAACAAATATTTAATTTATGCCACAATCTGGGTCTCAAATGACATGTAAATTTAGTCCAAAATGTCTGCCCATGAAAATTACTTCAACCAAAGCCATGGATTTCTGTTCTGTGATTTTTTAAATGTGATTAGGCTCAAGTAATTTATAAAGAAAAGAAGTTGATCTATGTACATTGTATATTTATTGGATTTTTAATTAATTTTTGAAGATGGATTGATCTACTAAAATGCAAATGGTCCTTGCTGATTAGGTCAATTATATCCAATGTCATCCACAGCCTTATTTTTTTGATCTTTTAAAATGATGTCTGACTCACGCATTTTTGTCATCTCTTCAACTAACCAAAGTTTATACACACATATCTCTGAAGTAGCTTCTAAGCCTTTGAATCTCTCTAGTGAACATTGTCGAGGACTAAGTCAGACAAGAATTTGATCTGTTATGATTGTGCAGCAGTAAACAAACCACTGTGATGAACACAACAATTAACACTGTGAATTTCTTAACAGGACAATTGGTGTAAAACTTTCATGACAACCAGTCTAAAGGAAGATGTGCTGTTTTCTTTTAATCTTTAAACAAAAATCTCTTTAGAGATTAATAATGACGTGAGGCAGAATTGTCATGGACCTTTGTGAGAGTTCGGTTTTTGCGGGGTGAGGGATTAAATATAAAAAGTAAACTCACATTCATGTGTTCTACAAGTAGGGGCTGATCTTGTTTGTCCTTGGGTGCTGCAGTGCTTTGAAGTGAGCTCCAGCAGCTTCCAGAAGGGGAAGAAGGATGCGTACATCAACGTGGCTCCCACAAGTTACTAAGTAGTGCACTCAAAGAGACCTTCTGCAGTGCTTACTGTTCTTGAGAACAATTCTGAAGAATTAAAACTTTTTATCTATTTATTTTATGTGCATTAGTGTTTTGACTGCAGATACATAGTGCACCCATGCCACACAATGCCCACAGAGGCCCGAAGTTGCCATCGGATCACCTGGAACTGGAGTTATAGATGACTGTTAGCCACAATGTGGGTGTTGGGAACTGAATGCAGGTCCTCTGCAAGAACAGCCCATGCTCTTAATTACTAAGCTATCTCTCCAGCCCAGTAATTAAAATTTTTTTAATCCATATAGTTTCTTACTATATCCATCAAATCTTGTAGCTTTATTCTTTGAGATAAAATTTTAGATATGTCCCAATCCTGGTACAAACATACTTTCCTTAAGAAGACAGTGTGTATGTGGTAAGCATTTACTATCTGACCAACACTGTGACAAAAGCTACGTCTTTCCTGAAAAATACTAAATTGAAAGGGTAGAATCTTCCTATTTGCATTGCACTTTGTAGTTTGCCTCAGGAATTAGTTTTAAAACCCACTTGGTCTTCACAACACTATATGAATTAGATTCTGGTTTTTTAGACTCAACTACATTGCTCATATTTCATGTTCATATTACTGGTAAGTGGTAAAACCAAGGAATACTTAAGAAACATTTAACTTCTAAGTGTGTATGTGTGTGTCTGTCTGTAGTCTATCATGTATGGATATATGTACATGTCTTAGGAAGTAGGGTTAGTATAAATATGTTGCCCTACAAGTTCTTTATCCCACATTCTTCATAGGACTTGAATTCAGGGATTAGGAATATATTGGTTAGCACTTTCTTTAATGACGCCTTTCCTTATGTGAAATTATAACTATGTGGTTATATAAGTTTTCCCTGTTGCTCACACAGTACCTGCCTGTATAGGACCAGTTACATACCAGGCACCTTCTCATCACATTACATGCATTAAATGTCATTGGGACTGGCTTGGAAAGTAACATTTTTTGTTATCCCCATCTTATATATGAGGAAACTCACTTTTGTTATGAAGGTCATAGATGTTCAATAACTTGCCCAAGGTGATACAGCTAAACAGTAAGAGAGATGAAATCGGAGTTAATTTGACTCCAGAGTTTGCCTATAATATTGGAAGACATTTACTAAGAAAAGAGAATTTGTGACTTCCAAAGATACTTCTTATCCAGGTATAACTTTTGATACAGTTTTTAGCCATTGTATTTTTAAAGAAAATATAATTTCACACCATTTTACTCCAAAGAAGTTTGTGCTTATGTTGGTCACTTTCCACCACTGTGACAAATATCTTAGAAAAGTAAGTTACAGAAGCCAAGGGATATTTTGGCTCCTGGATTTAAAGATTTCAGGCATGATCAGCTGGGTCCATTTCTATGGGCCTGAGGTAAGTTTCAGCACTGTAGCAAAGGACTTGGAGGAAGACTTATTCACTTCATGGCCTCAAAGAAGAAAAGAGAGGGAGGGGAAGGATTTGGGGCCAAGGCACACTCTTCAAAGGCAGCCCCCAGTGAAGGGAATAAACCCATTGATGATGTCAGAACCCTTAGGATCCAATCACCTTGAAGTAATACCACTATCTGGGGACCAAGCCTTCAATACATGAGCCTTTGGGAGAACATTTCTTCAAACCCTGACAGTGCTCCATTAGAGTTTTTCATAGTTCAGAGAAAAAAGCATGCTGGTTGACTTCCCCAGGGATCAGGAAAGTTCTGAGAAAAAGATGCTTTGCAAATGCAGCTCCTAAAGAGACGGTGGGGCACACACGCTAGTAGGCCTTTGTTGAAGTATTTTGATGTCTTGAGCATTCAGAAATACTTAAATATTTTAAATATAGAACACACTACTTCGCCATATAACATCATGTATTACAAAATGAGGGACTATGATAGAACTTTCAAAATGGGCAGTGACAGATTGTTTTCGAGTTTGGATAGTTAACAGACCAACAGGAGGCAGCAGGTATCATGAGAAACAGGAGAGGGGCTTGCTAGTGGAAGTGGAAGATAGCACTTAGTGAGCTCCTAGCATGTGGTACTTTGCTACTTACATCTTTTCACTGAATTCTCAAAATAAACCTTTCAGCTGCTGTGACCATTTGCAGCTGAGAAAACAGAAGTCTAGAAAAGCATCTGCCACCAGTAAGCAGCAAGCTAGAATCTGAATCCAGACAAGTCTGTCTGATTCTCAAGCATATGATCCTTTTAGGGTACTATTTGCTTCATTCTCCAATCCTCTCCATTTTAACTTTCTCCAGAAATGTGTGTATAAAAACAACATGATCGATTTAAAAATATCTGCTGCAGCAGTGCCCAAGCCCTGTTCAGGGTTAGATAGCAGAACATTTGAGGGAAGAACTCAGTGGATTTACCAAATTTCTCTTTCCCCTCCTGCAGCCTTCTGGTCTTGGTACAAAGTGTTCCTTTTGCTGCCTTATAGCTTTATTTCTGGAGATATGAAAAGTTCGGGACGACTGGAGAAGGTGAAAGAAAGAGAAATACCCAGGACTTAACCTCTACATATACAAGGCTTAAAGGGGAAGGAGAAAGATCTTGAGGTTTCTATAATGTCCACTCTGATTCTCTAGGGAAGAGAGTCAAAGAAGTTTCTAAGGAAGAAGGTCCAGGTAAGAAAGAGTATAAATATAATCAGAGTAGCACTTATGCAAGATAGGTGGCCAGACAAGGCTAAGGTCTCATAGAGGTGAGTACTCAGTAGAGAGAGTCTGCTGTAGTGGAAGAGATACCCACAGCCAGTCTTCCCAATTCTCTCTAGCACCTTAAAAAGAAGCAGTTATGGAAAGTTCAGGGTTTTGTAAAGGGGATTGTTTTAGTTCTTTTTCCATTGCTACTGCAGGATATATCAAGACCCAGTAATTTGTAAGAAAAAATTTCACTTGGCTAATGGCTCTAGGGGCTGGGAAGTCTAAGATCTGGTGGCTTTATCTACAGAGGGACTCATGCTGCTTCTAAACATTGTGGAAATCTGAAGGGGAGAGGGCATGAGAGCATGCAACAGCAGGGTGGAGCTGGAGCTGTCAAGGTAACCAACCCGTTCCTCTGAGAAAGGCATTCATTTGTTTCTGAAGGTGCTGACCTTATGGCTGGAATAGCTTCCACTAGGTACCAGCAACACCAGAACCACCACGTGGAAGAATTAATATGCTTCTTCACATGAACTTCTCGGGGATACACTCAAGTCACAGAAGAGACCCATCCAGCTGGAGCATCAGTAGAAGGGAGAGAGGGCGTATTAGGAACCGGTACTGAATAGATCCAAGAAGGAGGCAACTATTAAGGCAGGTCAGAGGTGGATTGCTGTCACCTCTTATCTGGACTCTTCATCCTTCGTTCTCTGACACCCCCTTCACTCTTATTTCTGATGCTTCTCTGAAATCTGCAACACATTTTTGGATAACTGCTCGGGGAGGGAGATTGAATTTTCTTTGGATGTGACCTCTGGTACCATACACATAATGATAGCGTTATGTGGACTCAGTGGGTTTAGACAAGAGGATATGAGGTTACACGGTGAGGGGGTAGTGATAGAGAGGTGCAGGAGTTGGAGGTAAGGGAGCGAAGGAGGACAGATTTAATTAAAACACATTATATTCATGGATGACATTCTCAAGTAATGAATTTTTTTTAATGGAATGGTTCATGTTTCCTAGGCAGGCACTCAGAATGTTCTTAAGAAGTTGTCCAACTTTCCTTTCAAAGCTGCTCTTCTGCTCTTATTGTGAGAACCCTCTACCACATCAATCTGTTAAATGACCATTCCCTCTTTTCTTTGTTTTTGTTTCTTGAAACAGTCTCACTCCATAGCCTGGAACTTGTTGGGGTCCTCCTGCCTCATCCTTCTGAGTGCTGGAATTACAGGCATTGAGCCACCCACTGGCCCTGTCTCTAAAGACATTTTGTCTTCTTTTTTCTGCCCTCTGTGTCAATTGTACCCAAGACCCTTCCCTTTATGTGCATTTTCTTGCCTTATTTGAACCTTATATTCTGTATGAAGTGCATAAAAGCTATCACATAGAGCTTGCATGGTAGTTATGCCTCTGTTTGTTTGTTTGTTTTTTTGTCTTTTTGAGACAGGGTCTCCCTGTAGCTCCAGCTGGCCTGGAACTCACTTTGTAGATCAGGCTGGCTTTGAAGCGCTGGAATTAAAGGCATGCGCCACCACACCTGCCCGGACAAAGTTGGTAGTCTTGACCAATATAGCAACTATTTGAGTCTGTTTTCTCTGTTGCTATGATAAACACCATGACCAAAAGTGACTTAAGGAAGAAAGAGTTTATTTCACCTACTGGTTAAAGTCCATCATGGAATAAAGACAGGGTAGGAGCTCAAGGCAAGAACCTGAAGAGAAACTGAAGCAAAGGCCATGGAGGAATGCTGATTACTGGTTTACATCCCTGGTCTTCTCAGATACTTTTCTTATACAGCCCAGACCCACCTGCCCAGCAACAGAACTGCCCACAGTGGGCTGGGCCCTCCTACATCAATTAGCAATCGAAAAAATGCCTCCACAGACACACCCACAGGCCAATCAAATGGAGGAAATTCCTTGACCAAGGTTCCCTCTTCCCAGGCGGCTTTAGTTTGTGTCAAACTGATAATAACTCACCAACACAAGAGGTGAGACTAAGAACTAACAAACTTTGTCTACCTGCCATATACTGGCACTGCTATAATATAACTTGCTTAATCCTTCAACAGTCCTATGAAGTAGCTCATTTTATAAAGGCACAGCAGTGTTGAGTGATCTATACCAAGTCATAGGGCTTTGTAAGTAGCAAGACTGTGATTAGTACACTCAGCTGGGTGCCAGAGTGCCTATGGTTAACCTGGGCTCTATCCATTTGGACCTTCTTTATTATTCTATTAATCTCTAATTGATTATCTCATCAGTGTCTTTCATATTTATAAATAAGGAGACAGCATATTTTAGGACCACAAATTCCTGCTATAAAATGGAATGCTTGAAAAAAATCATGACCCTGTAGTTATAACAAAGCTAATAAAGAGAATAAGGTTAATACAAGCCATTAAGTGATTCCTGTCAGGAATTGTGATGCAGCCTCTACTTAAAATTGTTGCTCTGTCTTCTTCACAAAAGGTAATAAATAGATCTACCCAGTGATAACACATGAACTTGTCTATTTTGAAGCTACCATCTTTTCAATTTTTAGATCTTTAACACGAAAGAAAAAAACTTATGAAATATTGACAGTACCCATGGAGGCGCGCTTGGGGAGGTCCAGCTGCAGACTGAATGGAGTGAAGATGGTAACAAATCTCCATTCTGAATTTCCTCCGTCAATGAGTAAGCTTGTTTGCTAGAACTTCAGAAACTAAAATCTGTTTCGAACAAGAGATTTTGAACTGCTTCCTGCTTAGCCTTCTCTGCTAATTAAATTGCAGTTTATAATTTATCATAGTTGTTCCTTTTATTCATTTACCATATTTCTGTGTAAGCTACTTCTAGATTAGAATTCTGAAAAATTCTGAAGCAATTATAAACTCTGGCTTTCCTGTTAATTGTAAGAGGAAGTGGAAAAGCAATTAAGCATTGTTTCATTATTCTCCAAAGCTCTATGTTTTTAGTTAAAATTCACAGCCTCAGAGTTTACCCTATCTAGGCTCTTTCCCAGGGATCAACCTCTTCATACTCTGTTTGGATAGCAGAACTCTGCTTTCCTAGGACAGCTCAGTAGATGATCCCCAAATGCAAATGTGCTTCTGTTTCTCCACTTCTTACAGCCCTTCTGTGTCCCATAGCCCCCTTCCCCCACTGGAACATATATACTCTGTCATTCATGTTCAGGCCCACTGTGTCAAGTAAGTGTCCCCAGACATTCCCCAGTACAAGTCCATCTGCTGAGTTCTAGTCGGCCTATCTAGAGTCTCTAGTTTTAGGAAGATCAGTTCTTTCTCACCTAGCAGTAATCAGTCGCCAATATTTCTTCAGTTAAGATTGGGGTCTGCTGTTCATTTTCCCAGTTCTATGCTAGGTTTTTGTCTGCCTGAGTTTGAATGGGACTTGTGCATGCTGACACTATTGGGATAGAATCATATGAGCAGGGTCCCAGGAGCTTGTGGAACTCTGTTTCCATATGGTCATGCACCTCCTCTCTGGCTCTTGCAATCTTTCTGTCCACTCTTCCACAATACTCCCTGAGCTCTGGATAGGTGAGGTTTAATATAGGAGTCCTGTCCAAGGACCAGCATTCCACAGATTCTTAATCTCTATGTTTTGGCCATTTGTGACCTTTTGTGTTCCCGGCCCTCTGTTGCATAAGGGAGCTTCATTAATGAGAATTGAGAGATTCATTGGTGTCCTCTTCTTCACCCTTGTTCAGTGTTTTATATGCCTTAGGTATAGAGGTTGCATTGTAGATGTATTGCTTAGATCTCAGCAGTTCATAGACAATGTCTGTGTGACCAATTGTGGTACTTGATAATAGTCTCTGACTGGTGCAAAATTAACTTTGGTGAGTGGTGACTGGGATATTTGTAAGTATAAGAATATATATTTTGCACATAGTAAGAAATCACATTGGTCTAGGGATATGACAATCTTGGGGTTTTCTCTAAGATCTATGACCATTCCAGCCATGTGTATTTGGTAATGTTTATAGTACCACACTTGAATTTCCTCCCATTAAGTGGGCTTTTAATCCAATTATGTAGTTATTGATTGCCCCCAAGATAAAAGTGCCACTACTGCACCAATGTCGTATGCTGTGCCGGCCATTGATGTGGTTATTTGTTCTTGAAACTGGTGTTGGACCATTGATTTATGTTGTCCCTCGGCACCTTCATAGTGATTTCCAAAGCTATGAGAGCTCGCCTTCAGGGGAAGTGGTTTCAGGTCAGTTCCAGCTCTATTGCTCCAAAACCTGTGTCTGAAGTATGTTCTATTTTCAGCAGTAGGATCTTACTTTCAAGTTCTGAGGCCATCTAGGGCTGTGGCAATAGCCTGTGTAATTTTGGGAGTCTCTTTGACCACCCTGGCCAACAACTCAAAGGAAGATTTCTCCTGACTGGCACTGTTTCTTGTTATGTAGCCTTTAGCTATACACATGGACTCACGCAGGAATATTATACATGTAATTTGTCATTAGGCTATTGGACTAATATGATTCCCTCTATTTTTTTTAATTAGCTAGGCATTATTTATCTCTCCTCTCTCTTTCCATGTCTAACCCTTCCACTATGGTTTCCCCATTTTCAATGTCCCCGTTTTCCTGGTTTCTCCCTTGATACCAGTCTCCTATGGTCCCACCTCTTTTGAGATCGTTCTTTCCCTTTATCACCAAGATTCCTTGTATAATCCTCTCTCCCTGAGCCCATTTAAATGGCCCCATTTTTATCCATTTATCCCTTAGTGTCACCTGTCTCCTACTATTCTTCTGTCTTAGATTCTTTCTTTCCCTTTAGTTCCCTGGTTCTTTCACTCTTTTCTTACCATATCAGGTCCTAACAATCTTCTTAGCACAGGGCTGCAATTTTTGTCATTGAAAATACAGAGACCAAATTTAATACTTTTCCATGTTCATCTCTTAAATATTTATGTACAGCTGTTACATGCTACTTACATTTTCTATTTTCCTTTCATGGTTTTGATTCTGATTGTCCTTCAGAATTGTCTATGACCTTGCTAAAACCTGATAGAACAGAATCTTATATTTTTGATACAGCCTGTTCAGTTGGGAGAACAGTGGGTTTTCCTTTCCTTGACCTGCCTGGGCACAAGTTTCTACTCTGCAAAGCCATGTTTCATAAGCTTTTCATTGCTCACATGCACATGTGCTAAACTGGACAAGTAAATCTTACATGAATTTTTATGATGTTAAAGTTTCTAGAACTTGTTCTTTGAATTTAATGTTTTAAACATGACTTGATCACTGGTGTTCATTTCGATTGAATTACCTCTGTTTAATTCTTGACTCTGTGTTTCAAACTGTTAAAAATCTTACTTTGTTATATTACATTTTAATATTTTATACATATATATGATCCTTGTAATTGATTATTTTCCTTATTAGAAAACTTAAAAGGGGGGAATGTCTTATTAAAAATATGTACTTTGCATAATTTTTAAGGAGTTTTATAATTAGGTCACAATTGTATCAGCAACTTCTTCATTAAGACGTAAACATATTAATCAATTCCCCACCCATATTTTTGGATTTTCAATTTTTTCTTAAAAAATATAACTCTACTCTTATAAAAGGAACATCTTTCTTCTTGAAAGAGGAAAGAGAAGTAAAATAGCAGTTGGATTCTAAAATATGGATTCCTTTGAATGCAATTTAATCTATATTTTCCAGCTCAAACTAAACAAGAACCTAAAAACATTAAAAAGCATTGCTTAAACAAATCATTCTTCTGACTCAGCCCTCTACAGGATTTCAGGAAACTGTTCCCTGCCTTCCCATGTGCCTGGTTTCCCCAAATGAATAAACCCCAATAAGCTGTCTCTAAGTGTGTGCTTCTGCATGTGGAGCTGAATTCATTCCCTGTGTTCTGGCCAATTGTGTTCCTTTCTCATGGTCATTCTTTGCTCTCCTCCTCCTTCCTCTGGTCCCCAGTCCCTGCTGTCACAATCTCACCTTGCCATCACAGTCCCTCTGCCTCTTGCTGCCATGGGCTGTGGGGTACCATCTAGGTAGCTATGTCTTTTTTCTCTTCTTAATGCTGGCTGCTCTGAAATTTCCCTGGCTGCCTTCTTGGCTGTTTCTCCCTGGCAGGGAACTACAGCCTTGCTAAGGCAGAGGAATGTCTTTCACTAACCACAAGCTGTGTGGGAGTGCACTGTTAGTTCCTTCCTCCTCTTTGACAGGTGTCTTAGTTACCTTTCTAGTGCTGTGATAATAACGCTGACCAAAACCAACTCGGGGAGGAAAGGGTTTTTTGGCTTGTAGCTCACAGACCATCACCAAGGGAAGCCAAGGCCGGAACTCAGGGCAGGAACCTGGATCACCGGCCATGGAGGAACTCTCTTTGCCGGCTTGCTCCTCTGGCCTGTGCTCAGCCTGCTTTCTTATGCAATACAGGACAACCTGCCCAGGACAACCACCCACACAACAATCAAGAAAATGCCCATAGATGTGGCCCTAGGCCAATCAAATGAAAGCAATTCCCCAGTTGAGGTTCCCTCTACCCAGGTGTGTCAAGTTGACAACTAAAGCTATCCAGCACATCAGGTTCCAGAACAAATTCTGTAATGATTCCAACAATCTGAGTAGTGCATGCTAAGGCATATCCCCACCTTTCCCACCCTTCTCACAGAAACCCACTGCATTTCAGCACTTTCCTCTAGAGCTGAATTCTGCTACATAAGTGTGAGTTCTTTGCTACAGGAACTCCGGTTCCTTACTAAATGAACATTACTCTTGTAGGCGAATAGGACGGTTTCAGGCTGAGAAGATGGCTCAGAGTAAGAGCCCTTGTGTGGAAGCACGAGGACGAGTTTGAATCTCTAACACTAAGGTAAAAAGCTGGGCATGTCCATGTGAGCCTGTAACCTTAGTGCTGGGGGCAGGGAGTGGAGACACGAGGATCCCTGAGGCTTGCTGGTGGCCAGCCTAGCTCCAGGCCTAGTGAGAGATCCTGTCTCAAGGGAATAAGACAGAAAGACACACCATATCTTCCTTGAGCCACCCTACATACATGGGCACATATACCCCCCATGGGAATGCATATACCACAATTCATGCCTACACATGCATACACATATACCACAGTACTTACCACACACACACACACACACACACACACACACACAATTTTTAAAAATGGAACCACTTTTCTTTTTCTTTGGATATATTTGTTCAGGAATGACCATAACAAAATCAAAAGATTATAGAATATTTCAGATGTTTGTCAACATATTCCAAGGAAGAAAGGAACTACACACACACATACACATACACACACACACACACACACACACACACACACAGGAGTCTTGTTATTTACAATTGCATTCTCTGAAGTCTCCATGAACACTGAGTTAGCAAATAATTCACTGAATCATTGCTCCTATGGGAAATGCAGGGCCAGTTTCATGAGGGCCTCTGGTCACAACACTTTCATCAACTGATCAATACATGGCCTTGTTTCTGCTCCGGTCTGTGAAGACGTCTTACTTAATACGTATTATTATTTCATTAGCACTGAACTCACAGCAGCAGCACTGTAATTCAAGCCTAATCTCCATGGCTTCTCCAGAAGTCTCATCACAGCTTTCCTGCAGTGAGGGACCTAGACAGCACTTCAGCTCTCTGCTTGGGGGAGGGAGTACATTTTAAACAGAAAAATCACCAACAGAAAGTAGAAAAATGTACATGAAAAGAGATTGCATGAAATATATCCTGAAAAGTCCACTTATTTACAGTGTGAGGAACAGGCAGGCGAGTGCAACCTTCATCAGTGTTAGCTGAGATCATGCACGTCAGGCAACTCCATCAACACTAGCTGAGAACGTGCACATTGGGCAGCTCCTTTCCGTCACTCTGCACCTGTCCACAAATGACCACAAAAGCACCAGAGCATTGATTTGCAAATCTTCAACTGTGTATATGTACCCCGACTACACAAATGCTCACATCTTCATGGGCGTCTTAGGGAGCACTGTGCCTGTGAGAAATGACTGTCTCTCCTACTGGGCCTGCTCACCTCCCTCTCACAGAGCACCATGGGCCTGAATAATCCTTCCCAGTTAGGATAGCAACTAAGGAGCAATTCTTTCATAATACCGAGGAAGAGAACCCATTTCATACTGTCTTTCTTCCTTTCATTTTTAAGCTAGTAATTTCATTTGTCTCCAAGTTGAGACTGTTCTTTTTTTCCCAATCTAAGTTTTGTTTTGTTTTATTTTGTTTTAGAACATTTATCTTCCTGTTATTTTAACACATTTTACTGACACTTGGTTAATAAAAGATTTAGTGAAACGTAAGTTTCTTCTCCCCACTGTTACTCGTCACCAGTTGCTCTTTTCTTCTAAGTGGTAACCACTTTCACCTATTAGACACTTTTCCAGAAGTTTAATTGATTCATGTAACACATAGTCCTCTGTTTACACCATCATGCATTTAACTGTTTTCTCTTGCTCATGTGTCCTGGAGATGGTTCACACCAGCACACATAACCTGATAAATTTTATGTGACCATTCCCTAGTCCTGCTGTGTGGTAGTCATTGATAGATTGCATATAACTTTATGGTATGTCTTTGACTGATATTAATGCATGAAGATAATCATCTCCTGCCTCTAGAGAAGACTTGAAGAGAGTACCTGCTTTTATCTAGATGTGCATAGTTGCACAAGTCTAAGTGCAAATCAGGATTCCCAGTCTAAGCTACTATTCAATTGCTTGGATTTTCATCCAAGGTCAGTGCCTTGTAACACAATACAGAATGATTTCAGTGGCCGCTTGCCTATGTTCCAGGCAGTGGCTATGTGGGTCCCTATAAGAAGCTCTTTTCTCACCAAGGAATAGTCTTTGAGTCTAAAAGGAGGACAAAGCAAGTTCTCAGTTTTGATGGATGCTTTCCTAAGTTCCCCAGTGAATTAGTTGTTGGAAAATGGCCCCTTCATTTCCCACGACCCAGGCAAATGAGAGTACCAGGTAGGCTTCTGAGAGCAGCTTCTAGCACCTTCACTGCCTACTTTCTATTGCTGTCAAGTTCCCTCTGCACCACCAGGTGGATGTATGGAGCAGGGTCTCTCCTCCTCCCTCTGGCTGGGCATGGAGGTACAGGCCTTTAATCCCAGCACTCTGAAGACAGAAGCAGGTGAATTTCTCCAAATTCAAGACTGCCTGCTCTACATAGTGAGTTCTTCACCAAACAGAGCTACATAGTGAGCACCTGCCTCCAAAAGGAAAGAAAAGAAAGAAAAGAAAAGAAAAGAATGTTTCCAACCTTATAATACATAAACTCTTTACCAGGTCTGATGATTCCACGAGCCATACAGCCACCCCCATAAACATTTCCTTTATAGCCATACCCATGAGCTGACCCTTACTGTTTCCTTGGTCAAAATTTTGTTTTGAACATCCTATTTTCAATTGTTTCCTATTGTAGATGTTTCTACAATGAATGTCCTTTTACATACATCACACCACGCATGTGCAAGATGTTAGACAAATCCAAGTGGAATTAATTCGTTTAGGTCAAAGGTCTTTATTTTTATCTTTGATGGATATTGCCAAATTGATTCTTTCATGCCTGCACAAAGGCATAGTGAGTTATATTCCCAGAAGTCATTAGGGGGTGAAGCGTTTTTCCATACCACCATGAATAAGATGTAATTTTTACTATCGGTCTTTTATATTAAATTGACAATAAAATATGCTTGATTGAATTTCTCTTTTCCTGAGGAGAAATTGGCATATAATTGGGAATTATGTATAAGTATAGGTATTTCCTATGTGCTGGTATATATTTTAAATATTAAGGCAATTTTTAGCTGACTTTGAAGAATTTAGCTTGACTCTAACATGTAATTGGAATTTATTTTGAGACTCATTCCAAGGTAAAGAATCTGGAAAAGATAATATCTGGTGTCTGGAACCAATAACCCATGCTGTAACGGCCTGGACCCAGCCAGAATGTTCTGGTTCTTCTAATGTTTGCTCTGAGCATTTACAGATTGAAGATAATCATAAAGGTTTTCTTATGACTCTTCTCTGTATTCTGTGCCTCTCTCTCTCTCTCTCTCTCTCTCCTCTCTCTCTCTCTCTCTCTCTCTCGTCCCCCCATCAGTCCCTTTATCTCTCTGCCTCTTGTAATTGTAATTGTAATTGTAGAAGTAATTGTAATTGTACAAAACAAATCACTCTTTGATTGGAAAGTCTGGAAGTTACTGCCCCTTTCTCTAGTATTTTTTACGTAGTCTCAACACCTAAAATATTTATTCATTGTATTTATGTCCACTAGGGTGTTTTAGATGCAATCAAGAATTTAAAAAACAACCCTAAGTCAGGTCACGCCTCTGGCTTTCCAGAATCTTAGACTTTCAGTGAGACAATTTAGTTACTATAGTTTCATCTTTGTATAATGAAACTCTCTTAAGATAATTTTTAATCTAGGAATTTATGCATACATTCCAAAGGGTAAAAACAAATCTTGCCTCAATTTTATATGAGCAGAGTTAATGAACAAGCATTCAAATGTGAAGAACTTTCTTCTTTAAAGTTTTCAATGAGATTTTATTATGTTTAAATATAGAATAAATGGGAAACCAATTCAGGTCCCCCTTCAGTCTAAAAAATATTAATCTATTTTAGCCTACTTTCAAACTGGAAAAGTTACAAAATAATATTGATACCTGTGTTATAAACTCTTAAATTTTGTGTTCTTTCTAAAGTGTATAAAATGACTATAATATTCTCAGATGAGCAATGACAATCCATGCCCTTGAGTATGGGATTTTACACAATTCAACTTCTATATTGCACATATAATTTATGTCCAATAACACGCTCTCTTGAACTGCTGAGAACAAAAGAAAGACTCCTTACACTTCTTCCCATGAAAAATAAAAGTCTAGGACATAAAAAGGCTGACTTCAGGTAATTTGACCTCCTTAGAAAATTCCTGGTTCTAAGTAATCCACATAAATAAGTTTCCTGATTCTATTTAGTGTCAAGAATTCAATGAAAAACATTCCAAGGAGAGTATAATTTACTCTTTGCTTGACCCAAACCTCAATGTTTTTCAAAGATCTTCTCCATAGCCCGGTGCTCTTTTTCATCCCATCCTCTTACTGGACTGACCATGCCTCCAAAGTAATACAGGTGTTTCTCACTTTGCATGGCATTGTAGGGCAATAATAATTATGGTAGCCTACAGAAAAGAAGAAATGGAGAAAAGTTTGCTGCATGAACTATTGAAATTTTAGTTGAAACTAAAGAGCCTCTAAGTTGTGACTATGATAGGAAATGTAAAAACTAATATTTATATAATATATCAACACTAAAATTTGATGTTTGAGTACAAAACTAAGAGATATATTTGTGTAGGTAATTGTATGCATGAAAATATGTGTACACATATGTGCACATGTGTGCATGTGGAGGTCAAAGGTCAGCACTGGGTTTTCTACAATCACCCTATAACTTATCTTTTTGAGGCAGGGTTATAGAACTCACCAGCTAGCTTGGATGGCTAACCAATGAGCTCCAGGTATCCTCCTGTCTTGACGACCATCCCTCATCCCCACTGTTAATGTCACACATGTGTGCAACCACACGGGGCTTCTATGTAGGTTCTGGGAATCAAACTCAGGTCTGCATGTTTCCATGGCAAGCACTTTACCCACTGGGCTATCTCCTTTGCTCCATACATTGTGTTTTAATTTGAAATCATTTAGATGTTAACATATTAACTTCATTGAGAATTAGCCATTTCTTTGTACTTCCATTAAACAGATTGAACAATGTCTTCTTTGTATCATCAAGCTATAATTTAAGATACAGAATGCCTCATTCCTGCTTTGGAGAATTATCATACCACTGTCTAGAGTTTTGGTCAGCTTCAAGAGTTTTATCCTTTGTACTTTCAATGTCATGGAATACTTCTGAGAGTAATTGAAAAGTGATATCATTTCTTGTCAGCCTTTTGCCTCATTTATGTTGATAAATTCACCCTCACTGAGGTCCTTGATCTGCACAGCCCCCATCACTCAAATAAGAACCAGAATCAGCACTTTGCCCCAGTCAGGTATTTCCTGCAGGTCTGTCTGTGCTCACTCAGTGCACTATCCCATTTCTTTTCTCTGTTGCATCTTCATCATTGTTGGCCAGTGTCATCTGGTAATTACTCAATTGTATAAAATGTCAAATGGATTTATAAGTGGAAGCCAAAGAGGAACTGTCACTATACAACTTGCTGTCTATGTGACATGAAGATAGATTGCAGTGATCAGTTACTAACACATTTTCAAAGAAGTATCATGACTGCTCAGTCATCATGATGTACATCTGATCTTTGTACAATGGGTGTGGACTAAAGAGCTAGTGGGAAAATTGTACTGTGTGCAATTAATCATTCAGTATACCATGGCAACCAAAATGTAGTGCTTTTGGAGAATTGTCCTAATGAAACTGTGTTCACTGAAATTCCTGTATGTGGGAACTCTGCAAGTAAGGACTATCTTGTTATAAATTGAAACTATGAATGGATTTATTTATAGGGTCTGTATTTTGGAAATTATTAAATGGTTCTTTTTTCTAGATATAGTTTAAGAAAATGAAAAGGAACCATGAACCAAATACTAGACTCTGATAAAAGATCATTCCTGTGTATCTTTATCAAACAACTTACGTTGTACTTACTAAGCCAAGCAATTTTCTAAGTCTCCAAATATCATCATATTTAACCATCTTAAGAACAATAAGGTGGCTATCATCATTTTCCCCTCTCAAAGGTGAAGTTAGATTGTTTATCTAAGGCCACACCCCTAGTAAACAGCAGAACAGGTTTCAAAACCCCTCATAATCAGCAGAACAGTGTGGCTTTGGAAGACGTACTTTCTCAACCACTGCAAGATGGTGCCTTGTCTCCTGGGTCCCTGTTGCTAGTTCTGCAAAGTAACGTATTACCAGGTAATTGCTCCTCTTAGCAGAGTTAGGTTTACTTCACTTATTACAATTTATGACTACAGATTTAAAAATCAATACACAATGCTGACATTGTGTACAGTGGAGATTAGCATGGCTCCATGGAGCTCAAGAGAAAGTTTATTCAGAGCAGGCAGAGTCTCGAAGGGAGGGCGCTGGTGGAAAGGGCTGGTCACATTTCTTAGGGTCTGAATGAACAAGTTTGGAGACTCAGAAGATTGGGGTTCTGATTAACCCTTTATGAAAGTGGAAAAAAAACACCAGTGATTCCAAGGTATGAGCAATATTTACCCCATTGCCACTCATATTATAAAGGTCTCGTTAAGAAAACACTCAAACCTACTCTACTTAAACTTAAATGTTGCAAATTTGATTTCTGTACTCCTCTAATTGCTAACCTGAAAATTATAAAAGTAGATCTTAATGTCCTTGATAAACAGATTAGAAAAAGAAATAACTGTGTTAAATAGACACAATTGTCAGAACATACCCCATTTTTTTAGTGTTAAAAATCTGTTTGGAGAATATCAGTAAACAAATAACTTAATCTGAGTCCTTGGAATTGCAGCTAAAGATGAAAATGGTTGTTTATTTTTAAATCTTGTGTTTCCTTACCACTTCCTGAATGTCAACTTGGTGCCTAGCAACAGCCAGCCCTCCTGTTTGCCATGCTGTCCTTTTCTCTCTCAGACAAATGAAAAGAAAACTTCAAAAGGCTATTTGGGTTGTTACTGGAAATAGTTTACTCCATAATACAATATGAAAGACGTAAAGAAGTCATTCATGAAGATGCCGGCACAGAGAAGGGTACAGTAAAATGTCTGCTTTTCTGACTAACTCCATTTCCAATGATGAGAACCACTCTAGGATCTATGCAGCCAACAAGCCCTGGTTCCCACATGATTTCATTTAAAGAATGAAAAGAAGTAATACCAACATTGAGGAATAATTAAGCAAATAGAGCAAAAGTGGTGTGATGGTTAATACTCATTCTCAATTTGACAGAATCTAGTATCACCTGAAAGGGGGGGCCTCTAGATAGGCCTGTGGGGGATTATTTGATTGCATTCATTGAGATGGAAAGACCTGCCCTCTCACTGTGGGTGGCACCTTTCCCTGACTGGGATCCTGGACTAAGCAGGTGGAGGAAGGGAGCTAAGCAGCAGCTCACCACTCTCCTTTTAATAGAGGATGTGATGTGACCACTTGCTTCAAATTCCTGCTGCCTTGATGGACTTGGCCTTGAACTGTGATATAAAAATAAAACATTTCTCTCTTAAATTGCCTTTGTCAAAGTATTTTATCACAACAGAATAAAGAGACTAAGACCTGTGGTAAAAGTGGGGGAACTAAAGACAAGAACAGTGTGTGTCCCACTCAGGCAATGTCAGCACCTTTTACCATTTAGAAGAGAGGGCCAAGTTAATGAGTTGTATATTTGCTTTGTGTTCAGAATGTGAATATTATTTAAGCCTGTGACATTCCACCTCAGAACTTTTCAAGGCTGCCCCTTTCTTGTTCAGCTCTAGGTTCAAATGCCACCTTCTCCTCTTCCACATCTAGTGGACCCAGCTGCTTTTTTTCAGTTCACTTCTATCACTAAACTCATTTGAATTTTCTAGGCAGTGCTGAACACAATTTATACTTATTTATTTATTCACTTATATACTGTCTGCTGTTTTGACCATGATAAAGCATGCATTATGTGGAGGCAGGCATCTTTTCTTTCTTCATCACTCATATCTCCCTCAAACAGTACTTTGCAAATGGTAGGCACTATATAGCTAATTGGAGAATAAATGAAAGATGACACGTCATTCACTGATACTTCACCAATGCTCATGTGCAATGCATGGCATGGAGTCCTCTTCAGGAATAAATGAAAGATGACACGTCATTCACTGATACTTCACCAATGCTCATGTGCAATGCATTGTGTGTGTGTGTGTGTGTGTGTGTGTGTGTGTGTGTTCTTTTGTTTCTACAGTGCTAGGAAATGAACCCATGTCAAGCTAAACAAAAACTCTATCACTAGCTACCTTCCAGTAAAGTTTTAATTTTTTTAATGTAAGTGATGCGTAAACCTGATTACTTTTTAAGTAGAAGTGTTGATATGAATTATTTATTATTATCTGTATTATCTTTCAGCTACTACTGGAACAAATTTCTATAACTTTGGCCCCTTAACAACACAAATTCACTTTATGGTTCTCTAGTAAGAGATCACTGAACTCCTGTTAGGTGTCAAAGTGTGAATAGAGCTACATTCCTTCTAGAGGCTCTGAAAAAGATCTGTGACTTCACCTTCTCTAGCTTGCAGCTTTCTGTATTCCTTGGATTGTGGCCCCTTCCATCTCTAAAGATAGTAATGACTAGTCAAATCTTCCTCATGTTTCATTGCTCTGACACTGCCTCCTCCCACCCCCCTTCTTCTTACAAGGTCAGGTTCATTTTCTTAGCCTCTTAATTAAAAGACAGAAAAAATTTCAGACCAGCAGAGAGCAAGAAGCAAGCAAACTTTTACTGAAAGACACAAACACACACTCACACACACACACACACACACACACACACACACACACACTCATATAGAAAGTTGAGGCTCTCCACAAGTGGAGAAGCCAGTGTCCTCTGTGGAGAATCTGGGTTTTAAGGGCTTTAGTGTTTTCCCCTCTCCTACTTCTGGATTAGTCAACTAAAACAAAGAAGTCAAGTCTGACAGGCCACATCTCCAAGCTGAAGTATGTCCAGGGCTATGTGACTCCTAGCAGGTCGGTTGAAGAAACCATTTTGGAGTTAAAAATAAGGTCTTCCTGCCAGACCAAGAAGACAGAAATGTATCATCTTCATTACTTCTCAGTGGCCCTGTTTGTTCATTGGGGATTTAGCCCCTTACATAAGGGCACTTTAATTATATTAGTTTCACCAGATAATCCAGAATAATTTCTCCATTTCAAGAGTTTTCACATAATATCTGAAAAGTTCTCTTTTGTAACTGAACAGATTCCCAGGTACCAGGGATTAAAATGTTCCCATGTTTAGGGGCAATTATTCTGATGACCATGTTGTCACTTGATATGACTCTGGAAGCAAATTACCCTTGTTCTGGACAAGCCTGTGGAAATGCCATCTTTTGTCTTTCAAACATGGGCTATGTGATCATATTCTGGAGAGGAATTCCCTGTAAATAAACTTCTCTCTCATTTTCTCATCTCAGGACTGTGGCTGGAATGTGTGAGAGATGCTGTTTTACATAAATTGAGCAATGAGTGTATGCTAATGCCTCCTCTGCATAGAAGCAACCTGAAAATAAGCAGACGCTGATGTCTCTGGACAGGCTAGAAATCCATTTCTGCTACTGATAGAAGATAATTACAATCAGAAAAATACATTTCACTCCCATCGGTAAAATAGATCAACAACACTACATCTTGTGGGGAGGTAAAATTCAGCAGGAGCTGAGCCAATTACATCATTATTAGAAGGACCTGTCTTAAGACTGGTAGGGGATGAGGGAGAAGTGGGGTTATGGACTCCAAAAACTTATATTCAGCTAAGACAATTCTCGTTATTTTCTTAGGGTAAATCAGACTATATAATTAAGCAACCCAAAGAGCTGAACACATAAACTGCTAACAATATGTCCAATCTGCCTTGGCACTGCTACTGTTTCTGGCATTATTTATGAAGGCACTCTCACTATATTTGCACAGTGTGCAGCACTGTTCATAGCAGGCTGCAGAGTATTGTCAATGAATAATGCCCTGGAAGCTCCTAACCCTTTGTGCTTCTGTCTAATAGCTAAATCAGTAATAGCTGTTCCTGTATGATCTGCTTAAGACTACAACACAGCCATAAATAAGCTACCAGCAGCAGGATCCAGTTGGCATCAGGAGCTATAATAGCAAAACCTACAGGTTTGCAATGTTCCCTGGGAAATTATAAACAATGTTCATCAGTAAGATTTTTAAGGGGATCAACTCTAAATATGCACACATAAATTTTCTAAAATCTCATTCTTCTTTTAGTTGAATCATCCAACACAGGCATCAGGTCTTGTCTAGTATTCCACTTATGAGAAGTTGCATATAACAGCAGAGTCTAAGTTTCTTCATTGTTGCCCTTCTCTCTGAATCATTAAAAATTGCATGGAGAGTCTTCTTCCATTCATCTACCATGGAAAGTATTGTACGTTTGTTTCTTGTCAGCTACCATTTCTTTTAGCGAGCTTCAAAAGAGGCCAGCTGATCTCATTTGCATTTTACAGTCCAATGAAACAAAGTTGTCTCAACATTATGTACTACTCTATCTTCCCAGAAGCCATGTAGAAACACTGAACCAAAATTCACAGGAAAACAGGTGATCCATTAGCTTTAAAAGGTGAGCTGACACTGGTCATGATGGTGCCCACCTTTAATCCCAGCACTAGGGAGGCAGAGGCAAGTGGATCTCTGTGATATCAAGGCCAGCCTGATCTACATAGGAAGTTCCAGGCCAGCTGAGGCTACAGGGAGACCCTGCCTCAGAAATCAACAACAAAGTGCTGGAGAGATGGTTCATCCTTTAAGAGCACTGGCTGCTCTTGCAGAGGACCTGGATTTGAATCCTAGAACCTACAAGGTGGCTAACAACCATCCAGTTCCAGGGGAATCTGGCACCCTCTTTTGACCTCCTTAGGCATTACACAACATGGGTGTACTTATACACATACAGGCAATACACTTATACACAAAAATAAAAATAAAAAATAAAATATTTCTTTAAATCAACAAAATTGATATCAATCTCACTAACTAGTGACTAGGTTAAAAAGGTTCTAGTGAATATCTTTTACATTTATACAAGTATTAACCTCCTTTTCTATAAGATCACCAAAGGTGCCAGACAATGTAGGACATCACTTATCAAGGCAGTATATAAATAATTGACACAAACACTAAGAGAAGAGGTCAGAGCAAGAGTCCTAGACAAAGCCATTCCATCTGAGGACTGTAGTGATGAGGGATTTTGCCCCTGAATGAGATGAAAGAACCCCTTCTTTCCCTGGACTTCATTAAACCCCAGCATCTCACCTAGGCTTGGTTGTTTCCTAGGTCTGTGGAGAAGAGGAATGACCACAACCCAGAGGCAGCATCACTACATTTTCTCCCTTGATCATTACCTCTCTCTCTCTCTCTCTCTCTCTCTCTCTCTCTCTCTCTCTCTCTGCAAGTGCCTGTCATACATTTACAGAGGCTAGTGCCTGTCATATATTTACAGAGGCTAGAGCTCAATGTTAAATGTCTTCCTCAAATACTTTTATTTTCAAAATGAATTATTATTACTATTATTGTCACTGTTGTTGTTGTTGTGTATGTGTGTGCACATGCTCCATGACAAATGTGTGGAGGTCAGAGGACAACTCTGTTGGTTCTCTCCTTCCACCTTTATGTGGGTTCCAGGGATTGAACTGAGGTCCTAATGCTTGTGTGGCAAGTTCTTTACCGATCAAGTCGTCTCCTGAGCCTTCCTGTTCCTTTCTCATGTAGACAGCAGTTTGATGATTTATCGAGACTCTCAAGCTACTATACCCGTAAAATTCAAAATACCATGTGACAGTTCCAAGTGGGCTACGGGAAGGAGACTGTATTTGCATGCGTTCCAAACATTCCTTCTGCATCTGTCTGCTCCTCAGGCATCACTGGAGATAGGAGATGGGTGAAGCCTGGAGGCTGACGTGCAGCAGAGGGCTCCTGCCTCCCACTAGGAATCTTCCCCGCTGCACCTGCTCCCCATCAATAAAGGCTTCTCCCAGCAGAACCCCAGGTGGCCAGCTTTATTCTGGCTCCCATCTTCTCTGGGGAGACAGCTCTCTGTCTCTTAGGCTCCTTTCCTCCCTAGAGGACTCCGCAAGTTTCTGCTGAGCCTCTAAACAACTGGGAGAAACTCAATTTTTTCATTTGTTTGTTTCACACTTTTAAATTTCCGACTAGAAAGGTAACATGAGAAGTTTTCAAAAAGATATATCAGAATATTAAAAAGATTTTAAAAATCATGGATCTTAACTCCCAGAGGAAAGCATTCTGTTTGGACGAATTATCAGTCTTTCTCTATAAAACACATAATCCACTTTTTGAAAATAATTAGAGCACAACTGCACATATTGCTCTCTCACTCCCCTGAATGTCTGGTTCACAGAATGGAATAAACTCACAAATATAAGTGTGTGACCTCATACCCGTGAAAAGAGCAGTCAAGAGTCACAATATCTTTGTAACTTGCTCTTTCCACATTATCTCTTCTAATAATGTTCTCATGTCGTTCATTAAAGGCTCTCTAAAACACACTAGTAATGACTGCATAGTATTTCACATTATGCATGTCTACAGTCAATTTAAATAATTCTATATTATGGATATATACATCAAGTCCAATTTTTAATAAAACAACGTACAATATTAGTCACAAATCTCAAATAGATCTGATAATTATATTAAAATATTCTGCTTAATCAAAAGATTGTGTTATATACTTACTAATATACATAACTAAGATTCTCAAAAGCTTATGACAATTTATAATTTTGCTCTCCCATAATTCTCTTCAGAAACTTGCATTTATGGCACTAGTTCTGACTAATTTGAAAAGTAGTGTTATTGCATTTTAATCTGTCCTTCTTTGATTAATGGTGAGGTCAGAGATTTTCCTTTGTGTATGTGATTTTATATAAATATTTATAGTATTTGTAATTGATATTATTTTTTACCAGTATTTCTTTAATTCAGTAATTTTAACTGATTTATATTGAGTGTTTGAAATGTGCCCGATGCTTGGATTGAGAGAAAAGAATATCGAACAGATAGGTTGGTAGATGGTATCTACTGTTGTGGGAAATTACATTTACTTTCATTTTAATTTACATAATCTTTCATGCGTTGAGGCCATCATGTGTCACTAGTGTGTCTAATAATTTGTCACCTTTTAAATTTGGTATGGTAACTTTTCTATTGATATTTAGAAGGAAAATTTTATTACTTAGAGGAGAAATGGGAAAGAGTTTATATTTAAAATTTCCTCACCAAAAACATCCAGGTGTTCTTTTATTTACCTGAATTTTTGCCCTTTTCAAATGAATTTTCCATTTGGATTTTATTTTGACATATATCATGAGGCTTTATAATTTTATTATTTTCCAAACAATATTAATTATTCCAGTATTACTGGTCTGTCATGTTTTCATTGTTTAGCATTGCAGATTTATCAGTCACTAACATTTTAGCTTTCTGTACTGTCCTAGTTAGGTTTAACTCTCAACTTCATATAGCCTCCCATCACCTGAGAGTCTCAATTAAGAAACTGGCCTGTGGGCATATCAGTAGGGCATCATCTTAATTGTTAATGTAACCCAGTCCAGCCTACTCTTGGAGGTAGCAGTCCCTGAGCAGGTGGTCCTAGGCTGCCTAAGAGAGCTAGCTAAGCTTGAACCTACAAATGAGCCAGTCAGCAACCCGCATCCTCCTGGTTCCTGCTTCTCTTCTTGGCTGTAAAGTGAGTTCCTTTGTCTCAAGTAATGCTTGTGGACTATCAAGCAGGACTGCCTTGTTGAGTTCCTACCTTGACTTCCCTCAATGATGGGCTGTGACCTGAAGTTGTAAATCTAAAATAAACCTTTCCTCCCCTTGATTGATCTTGGTCAATGGTATCTGTCATAGCCACAGACAGGCACCATTCCATATTTGTGTTTACTTGGGGCCAGTATTACAGACCTTATCATTAACATTTTCTACTGTGTTTTAATACATGACAATACAAATCCCAGTACTTATTCTTCCTGTTTTTTTGGGCAATTTTCACCATCATTCCTGATTCAAGTTCACTTTATTAAAACCAAACAGTTCCCACTGGCACTTTGATTGGAATTGCTACAATTTCTCTTTAGAGGATAAATCTGTTCTATGAAGTGTCTCTCCCTTTTGTTCCTAGTAGATAAATAATGCTTCCTGATTATCTTTTAGTATATGGTCCCTTCACATACCTGAACACTTATGTCACCACCTTACAAGATCACACAAAAGACCTGTCAATTCAAGCCCTCTATCAGAAAATTTGCTCCCATAAAACCTCCCAAAAATGTAAACCAAAGGAAAGTTGCTTCAAATTTTTTAAAAAGGGGCATAGGAGACTAAGCTTCAGATCTAAACTTGAGTTTAAATTAAACATCATACATAAAACAAGGTAAATAAAACTCCAGCTAACTGTTTTTTATTGATGAAAATGATATAAATATTTTATGTATTTTATTTAAAATGTAAAATGAGTAGGATTATTTTAAGATTTAGTGGATAGATGGCACAATATGCAAGTCTTCCATAGAATACAAAAATACAAATTTCCTAACACTTATGTTAAAAATAATAAGAGATGCATTGCACTAAGTTCAGATGATCAACTTCAATTTTTTTATTAAGGATGTGTACATAAACCATAATTCTTCTTGAAGCTGTTGCTTGATTCATGTTATTCTTGACCCTGACTGACTAGCTTGAAACATCTGTCAGATACTTTAGTCATCTTTGTAAATTTATGTACCATTTTCTTGTAATAATAAATAGTAAAACTATTTACTCATTTTAATGAGTCAGTAGGTAGAGGTGCTGTGCACAGGCCCACAACCAGTGATCCCTCAACGTGGCATGAGAAAACCAATTGCATAGAATTGTCCTCTGGCCACCACAGGCATAGGGTGACACATGAGCATCTACCTCCCCAATAAATAAATAAATAAATAAATAAATAAATAAATAAATAAATAAATGTTATATCTTGCTGTCAAGCCTGACCCTGAGATTGAACCCTAGGACACATGCGGTAGAGGAAGAGAATTGTGGGAAGAGAACTCCCACAAACTGTCCTCTGACCTTCGAATGTGTGCCATGGTATTGACCTCCCCAATAAATAAATAAATAAATAAATAAATAAATAAATAAATAAATGTTATAACCGTGTACCAAAGAAAGGGTTTAAACACAGGATCATAAGCAAATATAAGAATAGTTTCCATGAACTTCAGGAAAAAGAAACAGGGAGCTGTTCTAAGTTTCTAGACTGTATAAGCAGATGGGCATGATCCTTAATTAGCTATGAACCTTGATGAAACTGAAAATTAAATTGTTATGCTTACCCAGCTATAAGTCACAATAGCTTTTCAAATTTTTAGTCCATTCCAAATAACATAACTTAAAAAAATATTTTAAAAAATCCATCTATATAAGTTTTGGCATCAAAAACAGGTCAAATTTCTTACTCAGATGTGCAAAGAGCCTTCACATGTTGGTCTTGTATGTTTGTTCCACTTTGTTTTGTTTTCCAGAACTTGACTGAAGCAAATAGGCTACCTCTTAGGGAAAGCATCACAGCTGCTTTTAGTGGAACATTTTACTATGAAGTTCAAGATAAAGGACCTGAGAATGATGTAAAGGGCAAGATTCCTGCTGAGTCACATAAACAGGGGAACCCTCCATGAGCCCTTCTTTGAGATGAGGTTATATTGTTGAACATACTTGTCTCAGCCTTTCCCCTTCAAATGATAGTTTCTCAATCTCAGGAATGTGCTAGAAAGCCCAGTGCCACCTCAGACAACCATTAGGGATTTCCTCAGGACTTTATACACATCTCTCACATGATCCTGGGACCCTTTGCACACACAACTGCTGAAAAGATGTAGATAAAAGCTGAATCTGCCCTGGAAAAACCTCCCTTACACAATCACAGGATGCTGAGGCCAGAAATTGCCTTCACCTTGCAGGTACTGCACTGTAGGCAACTCAAGCAGCACTGGTCAGAAGGATTTGCCTCAAAATTCCATCGCCAAGTTTTTGAAATGTCTTAACTTTTTCTCTCAATTTCAAGCAGCAATTGCATGATAACTGGATATAACTCAATTTAAATGTAAATGAAATTATATTTTCATTTGTATTTCAATTGAAGATTAAGAACTTCACTTATGTGTATCTTATTAGAACCAAAAAGACTGAGTAGAATGATTCTTCTTTCATAAACCAAAGATAGAATTCTAAATTATATTTATACTTTCCAATTTAATGGTATGATTATATTGAATTAGACTGTGACATTATCTAAAAATGTCTGAAGTTCTCCTACTTGACATATTTTTAGACCATTTCTTCATTAAAAGCAATGAATGTAATAGCTCACATTTTCTTTTATTAAGACCCCAGATTCATATCCTAATGATCATATACTTTTCTTGGCAATTTCAGGAGGTAGCTGCTAGATTTTACCTGCATTTGATAGAGGTACTAACCTTCTGAGTTGCTTTATATTTAAAATAATTTTTAGAATTCTTGTTTTCTCCTAGATCTTCTACAGTCTGTTATTTTTTTCCTACTGTGGTAGAACTTGATGAATCTTAATTAATGCAAAAGCTCCAATGGTTCTATATACAAGATCAAGCAGCTAAAGCAGGTGTAGTATTGCTTGACTAAACAGGTCACTTCTCAGGAACATATGATGAAGATCTTTTACAAAATTAATTCAAACTCAGTAGTTTGAGCTTAATGTTATATATAAGCCATATATGCAACTTGATCTATCTTAAATTGAATGTTCTACAAATGTCTATGTATTAAAGGCTTTGTCCCTAGCTCTTAGCTTTTGGCAGGTGTGGGGGTTATTTGTTTATTTGTTTGGTTTGGTTTGGTATTTTCAGACATTGTCTGCTTATAGCCCCAGTTAGCTTGAACTTGCTATGTAGACCAATCTGGTGCAGATCTCACAGAGATCTGCCTGTCTCCAAAGTGCTGGGATTAAAGGCATGTGCCATCACTGGCCACCACACATGGTTTGCTCTTTGTTTTTTTAGGAAGTGGCAGAGTCTTTAAGAGGTGGTGCTTACCCTGAAGAGAGAATTCTGGGACTTTAGTCTCTGTCTCTGTCTCTCTCTGTCTCTTGCTCTCTCTCCACACCCCCATCCCCTCTCTCCCTTGCCATGAACTTTGCCCTGTAGCACATTCTGTTCCATAATATGTTACTTTGCCACAGACTCAAAGATCAATGAGACAACTTGATCTTGAACTAAAGCATTCAAACCTGTGAACAAAAATAAATCTATTCCTTTATGAGTTAATTATTTTGGGTATTTATTATAGTGATAGAAAACTGACATAATCTAGGGTTAATCTTTAAAATAAGTAAAAATTTATCCAGAAATAAGGATAGATCTCATAAATAACAACAGATACTTAGAGTTTTCTTCTTAGTTTTGTTTGGTTGTATGTTTGAGACAAGCTCTCCCTGTAGCCTTGGTTAGCCTGGAACTTTCTTTATTCCACAGTAGATATATGCAGTTGTTATTAATCATGGCAACATTACAACAACCTTGAACAAAATAAAAGCCTGACTTCCTGCTCTTTTTTTTTTTTTAAATCCTAACTAGTTTATCGGGTTTGTTAACACAACATAGGGTAGGGGTTTATTTACAGAAGATTATCTCCCACCCCAATTTATGCTGTGCTGGAAAGCCCACACTCAAATATAGGTCCTGCAACTTCCCGACAGCTGCACAAAATGGCAAGAGAAGTGCCTTATGGCGTTCTTGGCTTGTATTCCTTAGCCCCTCCCCCACATGCAGCTAAGGCCAACTGATTGGGTGGGAGGGGTAACTGACTCCCCCTTGACACCTTGAGGAGCATGGGATGGAGGTGTGACTATAGCTTGCTGGCATAGTGATCAGAGGACATGTCCAGGTAACACTCCACCCCTTCCTCAGGCTCTTACATTCTTACATTTTCCTCAACTTCTTCTGCAAAAGTCCCTGAGCTTTACTGGTGGTGGGCATAGGGCAGGGGTTGTTGATAAGTTTGGGATGCTCTTCCTCTCATTGTGGCCAGGCACTGAACTTACAGGTCTCTGCAACCTGTTTTCCATGGGTTGTTGGTGCATTTCAGTGAGATTCCGTCTATTAAAAGGATTTGGTGCTAGGATCCACAAATGAGGGAGAACATACATTTTTTGTTTTTCTGAGTCTGTGTTACTTCACTTAGTATAACAGTTTCTAGATCCATCCTAGAACTCCATTGCGTAAATGTACCACATTTTTGTTAACCACTTGTCTGTTGAGGGGCACTTAAGTTGTTTCTATCTCATAGCTATTGTGAAAAGAGCCGCAACAAACATGGTTTTACAAGTGTCTCTGCAATAGGATGAGTCCTTTGGGTATATGCCAAGGAGTGGTATGACCAGGTCATATAGTAGGTTCATTTTTAGTTTTTTTAAGAGTTCGCCACACTGTTTTCCACAGGGGTTGCATGAGTTTACACCCCCACCAGCAGTGAATGAGCATTCCTCTTCCTCCACATCCTTGCCAGCATTTGGTATCATTTGTTTTCTTGATCTTAGCCAGTCTGACTGGGGTAAGGGCAAAACTTAAGTTGCTTTTGATTTGCATTTCCCTAATTACTAACAATGTTGAACACTTTTTAAGGTGTCTCTTAACCACCTTTAAAAAAAAGTATTTCTTCCTTTGAGAACTCTCTGTTTAGATCTGGGTCATTTGTTTTCTTGCTTGTTTGGTTTTTGAGTTCTTTGTATATTCTGAATGTTAAACCTCTGTCAGATATGCTGCTGGTGAGGATTTTTTTCCTACTCTATGGGTTTTCTCTTCACTTTCTTAATTGTTTCTTTTGCTGTACAAAAGCGTTTTAGTTTAATGAGGTTCAACTTGTTGATTGTTCCTTAATTTCTGAGCGCCTGGTGTCTGATTTAGAAAGTCCTTTCCTATACCTATGTCTTGTAGGCTACTGCCAATGTTTTATTCTAAGAGTTTCAGGGTTTCCAGTTTCACATTGAGATCTCTGACTCATTTGGAGCTGAACTTTGTCCAAGTTGAAAGATAAGGATATAGTTTCATTCTTCTACAGGTGTAGATCCAGTTTTGCCAGCACCATTTGTTGAAGATGCTGTATTTCATCCATTGTGTGTTCTTGACACTTTTGTCAAATATCAAGTGGCTGAAATTGCATGTACTCAGTTTTGGGTCTTCAATGATGTTCCATTGAGTACCATGCTGTTTTTATGGCCATAGCTCTATAGTATACTTTGAGATATGATAGTAATCCCCCCAGCTCTGCTCAGAATTGCTTTGGCTATCTGGGATCTTTTGTGCTTCCATATAAATTTAAGGATTTTTTTTCTAATTATGTGAAGTATGTCATGGGGATTGTTGTTGGGATTGCATTGAATCTGTATATTGTTTTTGGTAGGATGGTCATTTTCACAATATTACTTCTCCCAATCCATGAGCATACGAGGTCCTTCCATCTTTTGGTGCCTTCCTCTATCTCTTTCTTTAAAGATTTAAATTTTTCATTGTAGAGACCTTTGATGCCTTTGTCAGGTTTATTCCAAGACATTTTTTTTTTGCATCTATTCTGAATGGGAGGGTTTCCCTGTACTCTTTCTCCAGTTGCTTGTTATTGATACGTAGAAAGGCTACTGATTTTTGTAGATTAACTTTGTAATCTGCCACTTTATTGAAAGTGTTGATCAATTCTAGGTGTACCAGAGTTGGCTGAATATATGTTCACGATTGTAATATCTTCTTGGTCAATTGTTCCTTTGATCAGAATGAATGTCTCTCTTTATCTCTTCTGATTAATTTTAGTTTGAAGTCTACTTGGTCAGATATTACAATTGCAACCACTGCTTGAAATATTCTTTTCCATCTTTTCACCTTAAGGTAGTGCCTGTCCTTGAAGGTGAGATGGGTTTCTTGCAGACAGCAAAGAGCTAGATTTTGTTTCTCAATCCATTCACTTACCCTGTGTCTTTTGACTGGGAAGTTCAGTCCATTGATATTTAACATTATTACTGAAAGATGTATATTGGTTGCCATCATTTTGAATACTGTTCACATTCTTTGTCTAACTTTGTGTTTCCACAATTGTACCTTTGTTTAGTTTCTTTCATTGTTCCTGTGGTATAATTGTTCCTTTCTCCATTCTTTGTATTGCTTCAAGTATTCCTTGAAGGGCTGGTTTTGTGGACATGAATTCTCTCAGGCTATTCATCTCGTTGAAGATTTTTCTTTCCCCTTCAGCTATAATAGATATTTTTGCTAGGTAAAATATTCTAGGCTGGCATCTATCATCATTTAGAACTGGAATTTCCTTGTTCCAGCTCTTTTGACTTTCATAGTTTGCACTGATAAGTCAGTTGTAATTCTGATGGATTTTCCTTTATATGTGAATTGTTTTTCTTTTGCTGCTTTCAGTATTCTCTCTTTGTTCTGTACATTTAGTGTTTTTACTATGGTATGCCTTGGGGAGTTCTTTTCTGGTCCTGTCTATTTGGTGTTCTATGTGTTTCTTGCATTTGTATGGGGATGACTTTCCTTATTTTAGGGAAATTCTCTTCTACAATTCTGTTTAAGATCTGGTCAATACCATTAACCTGAAATTCTTCTCCTTCCTCTATGCCTATGATATATAGATTCGGTCTTTTCATGGTGTCGCACAACTCTTGCATAATCCATTCCTGAGTTTTTAAAAATTTTACATAATCTTTGCTTGAGTGGTCCAATTCTTCGACTTTATCCTCCACTGCTGATACTCTGTTTTCCTTTTTATTCATTCTAGTGGTGAGGCTTTCTCCTGTTGTTTCAAGTTGGCTTATTGAGTTTTTCACTTCTTTCTTCATTTCAGCCTGTTTTCTTCTGTTTCTCTCTCTTTTGTGAATTCATTCAGAAGTTTATCCCTATCTTCTTTTAGTACTTTGATTTGTTTGTGGTTCTTTAAATTCATTGAACTCCTTGATTATGATTTTTTTTTTTTCCAATTCTGTGTCCTGGGTTTTCTCGGGGGGGGGGCGCATCTCCTTATAGAACTCTTCCACAAGACTGGTGGAGTTTGGTGGAAACATACTGTTTAGGTTTCACATTTTATTGTTTTTTTTTCATTGTGATTTTGGCATGTAGATTTCTTTTGATGTTTGTGGTTCTGATATGAAAATCAAGCCTTCTTTCATTGAGTTGAAGTTTGCTTCTGTTTGTGTTATTGGTATGCCTTGGTTGTTTTCTTATTGGGTATGTAGAGCTGTTTGGTCTAGGTTTTAGTTTCTCTCAGATTTTAGTTTGGATGGAACCGTTGGCTTTAGATCAGTTACTTAGGAGCTCCCACTGAGGCCCAAGTCAGGCTCCAATCAGGTAGACTCAAGCTTCCTTCTAAAGTTTGGGCCCTTACTAGCAGTACTTAGAGCATTATTTGGGAAGTTCCCTAAGGGGAGGCTGGATCCAGGCACTCTCAGGTGGTCTGCTGAGTTCTTAGCCCCTACTCTAGGTAGAGGCCAGATCAGGTACTCTCAGGCTGTCTGCTAAGGTCTCTGCCTTACCCTGCTGCAATGCAGAGAGGTCTGCCCCTGGGTCCGTGGGAGGAGCCTCATTAATCCCAGTTAGGGGCTTGGGGAAGCTCACCACCATGTGGAGGCCTAGAATCTAGGTACTCTCACATGGTCTGCTGAGTTCTCAGCCCCCACCCCAGGGCTGAGGCCAGATCTGGCACTCTCAGGTTGTCTGCTGAGGTCTCCACATTACCCTGCTGCAGTGCAGAGAGGTCTAATGTGGAAAAGCTGCAATTCAGGAAGTTTAAGAAATTTGACCAACACCATATAACTCACAGTGGCAAAGTCAGGTTTCACACTCTTGTATCCTGACTCTAAATTTGAACTTGTAGTCAGTTGGAATACTGCCCCTGAAGCTCACTATTTTCTGATTCAGGTACTAGGCAAGAGCTTACCCTTGCTACAAACTTCTACAGTCAGATCGGTTATGACTAATAGCATAGCTATGCAAGATGGAACCCACAAAATTGGCACAGTAACATTCTAAGATTCTTCTTGCCCTTAATGTTATCCACATATAGATGGTCCTGATGTGGCAGAAAGGAATAGTGAATGCCTGGAAAAATTAGAATTTCAGGAAAATACATTGTCTAATGTTTTCGCATTTAAAAAAAAATGGGTCTGTGTATGTATATGTGCGTGCAGGCACACATACACCAAGGTGCCTATGTGGAGGTCAGAGGACAACTTGCAGGGATTGGTTCTCTCTTCCCACCATATGGGCTCTAAGGATCAAACTCAGGTCCTCAGACATATGGGAAAGTATATATACCTGCTGAGCCATCTCTCTCTGTCCTCATTTTTAATATGAACATATCCATGTAATATTGTAGCCTAGTTAAAATAAAAAAGTTTACTGTTTACCTGAAATTTAAATTTAACTGATTGTCCTGTATTTTCCTAGGCTATGCCAAGCAGAGTCTATTTTATTCCCAAACATAATTCACTGAACAAATAAAGAACATCCATATGCATATTTGAAAGCTGTCAGGAACAAAGTGTCTTTGTGATGCAAGAATAACCAAAACCTCAGAGTCGCCAGGGACTGAGAGTGTGATTCTGTCCCCCATCCTTGTGCCTCCCCAGCCAACCAAACCCCTGTGCTAGCAGCCTCTCAGCCTCAGCACACGAAGCAGAGTGACTTCAGAGATCAGTTACAATAATATTTCCTTCCCAAAGGTTTTAATCCATCTCTTTATAGCCTAACTGCAGCTTGAAGCACAGAGAGAAGGGTTTGGGGTAGGCAAAATATCAGTAAACTGTCACAAACTCCCAGTAGTCATTCTCAGTCCCACCATATTCCTGGTTCCTAAAACTTTATATTGAAAAGACAGTGTTTCTTATTCTACTGCTCTGTGCTTCTTCAGCCTCAATAATAAAATATGGAGACCATGTAGGTACTATGTCTGAATATCTGAGGTTAGGAGTTGATCCTAGATGCTTTGTATTTCATAGCCATAAAACTAGCACTGAAATTGGGCCAAAACGCATGATTTCATGTAAAATTAATTGCCAAGTCAGCTTCCCACTACTGAGTTCACAGTGACCTTGAAAAATATTGTCCTTTGAGTTAACGCCAAGTCAAAATCATGCAAAGTTCTATTTAATTGATGAATTGGGTTTAAAAGCAGCCAACTCTATCATATTAGCCTGATGTTGGTCACATCAGCAAGTATTCAATAAATAACTTGTGTTGGCTGATTGACTGAGGGGATATTGTAAAAAAGTAAAAAAGAAAGTACTGGATAATTTTCTTTGCTATATGACCAAATGTCCTCTGCAAGGGTGAACTCAGTAGAGCACAGCAGGGCAGCAGAAAGCAATCAGAGTAGCTGCTGAAAATTATTCCGTGAGAGCAGAAGAGATGAGAAACACATTATCTGCCTTCTGTGCTGGATGTATAAGCATTTGGAATGGAGTAGTCACAGCAGTGAGCACGGCATTAGAAGTTCTGAGACTCGGGTTTTGGTGTTCAGCCAATAACCACGTGTGGACCATGGGGAAGTTGACTTAGATTCTGTTTGAAAGTTGGGCTAAAGACTTTCTAAGGTCACTTCCATTCTTTCATTTTTTATGGCTTTTTGTTTGACTCAGGTTGATGTGTATTTAAGCAATAAGAAATTTTAGCCTTCTGTCTCCTATCTGAAATTGATTTGTTTTTTTTTTAATTTCTGAACCATTTTAAGCAGAATACATTCTTGAAAATTCAATATTAATTTCTTACTAATATCCTTAGTTCTAAGAGAGCTCATATAATTAAAATTAATCAGCCTACCCCAGAACCAACATTTAATTCATCCTTCATATATTCATTCAGTTTTTAAATTCAGTGAATATTGAGATTAGTCAGTATTTCATTCTTATTAAGAATCTAATGCCTGTTATATGCCAGAAGTGAGCAGGTCCCTACCTTCAAAGAGTTTCTAGTGTACTTAGAGGAGTAGGAGTGTAAACAAAGAATTTCAAACATCTGTGGTAAATGCTGCCACAAGGGTGTTTATGAAAACCACAGTGGCCTAGCAGGAAACATTTCCTAACCAAACCATCCAGGGAAAACGTGAGTTATGAAATGACCACAGAGCAGAGGCAAAAGAGGCTCTTCAGGCAGAAATCATAGGATTATTTTAAGTAATTTCCACATTGGACATGGGTTTGAGGGTCCAGGGGATGAGAAGCCAGATTCGATAGCTAAAAATGAGCAAGAACAAAAAGAGAAATGAGGAACAGAAGTATAAGGGGCTGGAGAGATGGCTCAGTAGGGAAAGGGACTGCTGTGCAAGCACATGGATCTGAGTTCAATCTTCAGACCTCACATTTAAAAAAAAGCTTGGTGTGTTATCCTGTTCTTGCAATCCCAGTGTTGGGGACGTAGAGGCAGGTGTTCTGGAGTTCATGGACCAGCCAGCCTTGCCTACTTAGAAAGCTCAAGTGAGAGACTCTGCCTCAAAAAATGGGGGGTATGTTACCTAAAGAACAATGTCCTAAACACCCTACATTGACCTATGGCCTCTACACACACACACACACACACACACACACACACGCACATATGAGTATGCATACCTGCATACCTTAGCACTAAACTCATGTTAACATGTACATACATGTTAACATGTACATAATATATACAATACACATGTGTTTGAGGGGCAAGGAGAGAAAGACTACCTGTAGAGCTGTTGTAGAGAAAAGTTTCACAGAATCCCATTTTGTTCTAGTCCCCAAAACATGACATTTTGTTGGTATCAACCAATGAGGGCGTATCAGATCTCTCACAGTCCTCTACTCTGTTCTCATGACTCATTCCTTGCTCCTGATAATGAAGCTACCCTCCCTTTCCAAGAAAGCACCCTGTGTATAATGCTATAGATCACAACCTATGAAGACACTGTCCATCCCTCTACTTTTCAGCTTTGGACTTAGAGTAGTTACTTGCATCTTTGTCCAAAGAATTATTTTCTTGTGTCCTTTAAGCCTTTCATTGCCTGCCTAGTATTTGGCATAGCAAAGCGTAAAATCACAGTTTAGCCTCTTGGAGCAGGAGCCATGTTTCTTTGTGTATTATACTAACCTTTATATGCTCTCATATTCCTTGGACCTTGGAACCCTTCAGGAAATAATGGCAAGAGTTTGTTAGTTCATATTTGTAGTACATTTTGTTCTTTCAAAAACTTAGAAATTGACTCCCAAGCCCTATGGAGACCCATTCCTTCTCTATTAGAATTAATTAAGGAGCAGGAATAGCAACAGATGGGAAAAAAAGAGATATAATTAGGAATGAGCAGAAATTGTGGCCTTCCTATTTGTATTGTTTTATTGAGTATAATATATGAGCTTTGGTGTAATGAGTAATTCAGTCATCAATTTCAGTCTTGTCAACCTTTCATTTGACTACTGCTGCCATTCCCATCCTAATCTTCAAAGGGCACTGCCAGGATCATTATCACAGCCACCAGATCTCCTCCTGTAATGTCACTGAATCTGGTTAACCTATCTTCCTTGCAACTTGGGATCTCAGGTGGAAAGCTATTGCCCTTACATCGATAACCACATTTCTCCAAAAGCAAAGATCTTTGACAGATTTTAATCAAAGTCATATGTCTTATTATGTATCCCACTATAGACCAATATTCGGTTCCAGCCTACATTCAAATGGTACTAGCACATGGAATTGTGTGATCCTGCTTTTCATTGAGAACAGGCAAGAAAGAAAGCTTTCTGAAACTTGGCCATTTCCCTGAAATCAATCTCTCTCTCTCTCTCTCTCTCTCTCTCTCTCTCTCTCTCTTCTCTCTCTCTCTCTCTCTCTCTCTCTCTCTCTCTCTCTCTCTGATGTTTAAATGTTTTATATGTGTAGAAAAGTCCAGACATTTGCTTTTTTCCTCCAATGTTACACTTTTAACATGTTAGTGCCCCCGAATCAGTGAGAAAACTGTAGCCAGTGAAGACTGTGTAAGGAATGCAAATCCAGGCGGTGTTTTAGTTCCAGGAAGACAGCAGACTTGCTGGGTCATTAAGTTTAGTCAGAGAATATTCATAGCCTCAGAACCCACTTGACATTCTTCAAGAAATAGAAATAGTTGGGGAATTTTTTATTAGCCAGGTAGTTGGCTCCTTTCCAACAAAATGTGAAGAAATCTACCTATTGCCTGAATAGGACTTACCACGTGATAAATGTCTTTCCTTTGGGATAGTAAAATATACAAATGACTTCAAATGAAGTTCTAAAGGAAAACTTCATGTGAGCTGGTTTCCAACAAGAAATTCAAAGCAAAACAGACAAAAATCTCTATTTCAGCATCCTTTCTGGGCGAATTCCACTCCAGTCATTATTTACATGCCATTGTTTTCCTCCCAAATTCTGTTACTCATGTCATTTGAATGACTCTCACACATGTAAACACACATTGCATTACCTGCACTTTTAATGGAGATAGCAATTCCTTATTTAAATTGATTCACTTATTACAGTGAATGCACGTAATTCAGTTGCTTTTAAACATGCTCAGACATACAGGTTCACACCAACACCACAAGTTCGTAAATAACAATAATTATCATCAATAATGGCACTCTGCATGGCAGCCAGTTACTTATGAATAATTGGTGTCCATTAGCATTCTTTCAGGCTATAACACCGACAAATCAATGAAGGCAAACCATCATTGTAGTACTCAGTTTAATGGCATGAGTGTCTGGCTGCAGTGTAAACCCAAGAGTAAGGAATGTTTGCCTACTCCTCTCTACTTCTTCATCCCCAAAGAACAGGGCCTGGAGTGGAATATATATGATATATAATATATTATATATTTTATATGTGTATATATAATCATGTGCTTAAAGGATGAATAAATAAATTATTGGGAGGAGCTAAGTGGAAAATTACTTCAATCCTTCTAAATACCTTTACAGTAAAGTAATATAGATAAGGATATACTTTGGATCCAAAGAAAACATAAATTTGGCCTCCAAAGTAACTAGATAGTATTTTTAACTCAGTGTTCCCACCTTCTAGAAGACTCTATATTGACCGAAATATTGAGAAAAGCCACAGTGAACTACAGTTGCTACCAACCCTTAGTGGAGAAAGATGAAACTTTTTGATGTATCTAGAGAGATTGCTGGATATGAGCTGACTCAAAAGGCAGAAAGGATATGGGATAAGGACATGAAACTCAAACCACCTGTGGACACACATCTGAGGGCAATGGGTTGACCTGCTTAGATCTAATGTTACCGACATCTGTCTACCACATCCACTTTTTAGAGAAAATCATGTGAAGGAAACTCCAGGCCTTCAAGAAGTGTCAGCCCTTGGCCAGCTATGCACAGGCTCTGTCATTATGATGATATGTCCATTTCTCTGTGATGCTGAGCTCCTCAGCCTTCCTTTGGGATGGGACCAGTATAGAGGTAGAATAATGGGGAGCCAAGACATGTTCTAACAAGGGAACACAGTCTCTGATAATGTGTGTGTCCATGCATGCATGTGTGTGTGTGCATGTGTGTGTGTGTATACATGTGTGTGTGTGTGTGTGATGTGCATGTGGGTGTGCAGGTGGCTGCACCATGTGTGCGTACAGAAGCCAGACAGGGACATTCGGTGTTCTGCTCCATCACTATCTGCCTTATTCCTTTGAGACAAGGTCTCTTACTGAGCCTAGAGCTAAGATGGTGGTCAGGAAGCCCCAACAACTTTCTTCTCTCCAGCTCTCACAGCCCTGGGGTTACGGGTGCACAGGGCTATGCCTTACTTTTACATGGATGCTAGGGATTGAATTCAAGTCCTCATGATTGTGCAGCAAGTCTTACCCACTGAGCCACCTCCCTAGCATCTTGTCAAAGTAATTCTTGATGACAAACAAGGAATTTGGTTTTCCTATTTCTCAGATTACCCTTAGCTCAGGCCCTACCTTAGTCTAAGTCAGAAGACATACATAGAACAGGCAAAGTGACTTTTCAGGTTCAATCTAACACTCAAATCTTCAGCCCCTAACAGTCTATTGGGTCTGCTCCCTTGATGGGGGTTTCTGCATGGATAGAAGTTACCCATAAGATTTTCTGTTAAATCCGAAGGTATCTGCTCATGTATTCGAACAATCATGGGATATTGCGGCTTAGAAATACCATTGCTGTATTCTGGAACATGAAGGCAAGAGGAAGAGAAAGGAAAAATAAAATAAACAAGCAAAACTAAATAAACATGGGGCAAGAAAGAGATTTCATGCCTTTGGGGTTTTTCCGCTCTCTTGGCTATTTTTACTTGCTATCTCTGTCACCTATTCTGGGATGGTGTGTTGCTCTCTGCCTGGGTGATTTACACATCAGTTCCAGTATCACCTTCTTTTTCAAGTACAGCCAGAAAGGTGTCACTGGAAAAGGTGAATTACTGTACATAAAAGACACAAAGGAAGGTATGAACTGGGACATCTGGCCTAGAGGAGGAGGGCCAAGGGAAGACCTGCTGCTGGATTCTGAAAGATACAGTTACCTGCCAAGAACATTGAACTTTATGTCCAGTTAACACTGAACCGAACAGAAATCTGAAGAACTTAATGATGGAAAGGACTTTAGAATTTAATCTGACCCAATATTCTCACTCTACAGCTAAGACATTGATGACTGAGACAGAATCCTTAAAGGCTAAGGAACTGACCTTGACAAGTGATGGCTAACCCACAAAGGAGATTCAAGCCCTAGGGACAAGACCAATTCACTTTCTAGATCTATTTTCCAAGAGACAAGGTGATCTTAGGTGATGCAAAGGCAGAAAGATATTTTAACAGCTATCTAAAATTTTCTATATGTGTATTTGAGGGATGGGTTAGATAAGACAAGTCCACAGTAGTCCAGACTGGCCTGAAACTCACTTTGTAACCTAGGCTGGTCTCAAACTCACTCTCCTCCTGCCTCTACCTCCACAATGCTGGGTAACTCACGATATCCAGCTTATTAAAAAATAGAATCCACAGATCAATAAAATTTCCGTAAATGAAGATAAGCAAGTACGAGGGTGTCTTCTCCAGAAACCTGCTGTGTTGCAAATGTGTCCTTGTTCCTCACTGCCCCTTTACTGTCACATCTTTTCAGGTGCAGGTGGTCTAGCCTGCAGGCAACCGAAGAGTCTCTGGGACAGTAACAAGGAAGACCTTTTGAATGGTAAAGATTCTTATTTTTAAGAGAAATTTGTACTCACTAAAGTTGTGGGAATTTCTCTAGCTATATTCGTGGAAAGATTAAATTCAGCTTTCCTAACAACCATATAGAATTTCACATCCTGTCCATACATAAGTGTAAGACTTTCCTTAGGTAGGGTTAAAAAAAAAAAGGATAACACATCCCAAACCACAGCATTATAGTTAATATGTAAACTGTATCATTTGACAAAGCATACATTAAAACCTTAAATTAGATTCTTTTAATGTCTTAACACTGTTTTATATTGGGTAGCTGGAAAACAGGAAAGAAATAGACAAATTTTATATAATCTAGATTGAGTTTAATTAAGAGGATTAATAATTATTACTTATGGAAATGTGTGAACTAAGATTCTTCCCAGACTGATGCAGATTTCCAACTGTAGCATTTCAACATGGGTCTCCAGCCTCTCTGAGGTTTTCATATATAGAATCCCACCATTGTGTATAGTTGATTATCATCATGAAATTTATTTTTTCTAATTTTTTTGTGAAGTAATTTTCATTTGGAACAAAATCCAAGGGAAGAAATTTTGTGCTGAATAATTCATACATTGATTTAATGGAAGATTGTTTTTATTGATGACATGCTGTGCCTATTTTTACATATTTTAAAAAAGATTGTTTTGCAAAGTCATTGCTAGCCTCAAATATTAAATAGATTCTGTAGATTAGATCACTTAGTCATGCAACCCAAAGTTATTTTACTTTACAACTCATCTCATTCACCTTTTGTTACTTCGAATTTATCACAGTGGACATAATTTTTTGCACTCAGACTTAAATCTTATATATGAATTTTATCTGTTGGGATCTCATCTCTGGAACATCTGGAATGTCCCAAGACTTAATTCTTTGCTGATCTTCTTCAGTCTTGTGCCTTGTCTATTGTAAGCTGTTAATGGGAAAATTTGTTTTTAAATTATATATATATATATGAGTATTTTGCCTACATGTATGTTAACACACCCATGTATGCAATGCCTATGGAGGCCAGAGGAGGGCATCAGAGCCTCTGGAACTAGAGTTGCACGTAACTGTTAGCTGGCATGTAGGTGCTACAAAATGAATCCAGGTCTCTATAAGAACAGCCACTGCTCTTAACTGCTGATCCATCTCTCCAGCCCTTCAACTGACAAATTTTTATCAGCAACTCAGCCCTTTCCCTTAAAACACTAACCTGCATGTAGTTGTTCACGTTACATCTCCACCTAGTCATGTACCATACATCTTATCTTAATATGACACAATTAGGGGCTAATGCTTTACCATCAAACTTGTTTTGTCTGAAGCCTGAATCTGGGTTAATACCAACTCTTTCTCCCAGATTCTCAGACACAAATTTATGGCTTCAGATTTGAATCCTCTCCTGTGCTTATATCCTACAATAACTTCATCATTAAATCCTATTTATCTTCAAAATATATCCATAACCTAAACACTTTTTAGCCACATCTATTGTCACTAAACAAGTCCAGAGTATGTTATCCCTCACCTGGATGATTACCATGGCCTTCAGTTGAGTGTGTTTCTTCAATCCTGTGCCCATGTTCTGTTCATGCTTACACTAGTAGAGAGTCTTCCTAAAGGCTCACTCACATAAACTATTCTCTGCCACAAGCCTCCACTGCCTTTCAATGGCATTTGAAGTAAAGTTCTATAGGAACTATCTCTCAGTCCTGCCTTCAACAGTTTTCCATACTCTAATCCACCACTTTAACTCTTGCAGAGTCCCAGAGATTGGGGATATGAAGAAGAAGAGGGAAGAATAGGTCAGTATTGTCAGTAAAATGCACAGATTCTTTCGGGGATTTTTCCCCCCAAGAAAAAGATTTTGTATGGCACATTGGCAATGGTGGGAGCAGTCTGGTTGCAAAGAAAAGTGCCTGGCTTCTGGTAATAGCAACTGTATCCACTGATTCCAACAAGTTCTGGTTGGACATTTTCATCAGCAGCACCACTGAATGCTAATACAATATGGAACATACAGTAAGAAAGGAAGAAGTGTTCACTGTAGAGTTGTTACAGGTAAAACAGCTCTTTAACCATTTTGCCAGATAATCTTTTGATTAGCTGTCATGAAACAGCTTTATCAATTAATGATGCACCAAGACCAGTGTCCACTTCCACTACACTTAAGCTATGTGTATTTTCACCAACACTGCAGCACCCAAAGTGCAATTAGCAGAGCAGCTCCTAACTCTCTGTTCGTGGCCAGGTTGCCCTCCTGACACCACATTATGTGAGCGGATGAGAGGCCCCATCCTCACCTTCACATTAAGGCTTTCTAACTAAGGAACACTTTCAATATTATCCTTCTAGGTGCAGAACTCAGTCTATGTTTTTAAATTTTTAAGTTTCTTTTTATACAGGAGGGACTTTGTAAGCCTATGTATCTACATATTTCTCTCTAGAATTTATAGCTTCTGTACTGAACTGACTCAAAGGAGAACACTTTTGTGCATGTTGAAAATATCATTTGTGTGAAGAGCCACTCCTTTAATTTCTATGACATGAAGTAATGTAGGCTGACTGTAAACTCTTTCTGAGGCATTTCACACATCACTCTGAGAAACACCTTAGGGAGTTTCAGCATAAAATTTTATATCCAGTGGGGTCCATCATCCAGTCATCACTGATATAATAGGACTTGTACTAGAAATGAGATGCAGTTGTAAAACCACATACAAATATATCCTTTTCTTCCAAATATAAAAATCCCTTATCAAGTTTGGCCCCCAATTATGACTGAATGATACTGGTCAATGAGATTCCTGCAACTTCTCGACACACTCAAGAACTGTCCAGGTCCCATTTCAGGTGTGTAAAGACTTTATGATGATATGTATTAGGTTCTAAAGCCTGACTGTAACATATGCTTTTTTTCTTATCTTTATTTTCATGTGCATCTAATCTATTTTCTTCCAGGGAAAATGAATCAAAAGCTAGGGAGGAAAATGATTAACCTTAAACTTTTTAAAAACCTTCAAACCAACCATTTTCATTGTAGCTTTCATCTGCATTATTCTTTTTTATGTATATTTTATTAGATTTTTGTGCATTTCATAATAGATCTTACTCAAATTTAGACCCCCTCCCCATCCTCTCTGATGATGATTCTTCTGTACCCCATATAGAGAATAACTACTTATTTCACAAGAATTTATTTAGGTGTCAATCACTTTCTGCTAGATTTAGATGGAGTTTGTCTTACTAAGATCCATGTATTAGAATCTTGGTACTCCATACACCAGTGCTGACAGGGTCTGGAGAAGGACCCCAAGGTGGAGTCTAGGAGAGATGACGTGACCATGACTGCCATTATGAAGGGATTAATACTGGACTTATAAAGTGGATTATGTCTGCAGGAGTCAATTAAGACCTGAAAAAGTGAATTGTTATAAAAGAGTGCAGTTTCTCCTCAGACTCTTGCTTCTTCACTTGATATGTTACCTATCTCTTGAATGCCACTCCCTCCATATGATACTTAACCTCCATGAGGCCCTCATAAGAATCCAATGTCAATGCCCTGCTCCTGAGCGTCTAGCACTGTAAGCTAACTTTATAAAATACTCAGCCTCGGGAATTTTGTTACAACATCACAAAAATGGATTAAGATACTCTGCTGTCTGTCACATCTAAAGAGTCCCACCGAGAAAACTTCTGCTCATTTCTCAGAGCCTTCACTAAAGAATCATTTACCTTTTCCTGCTAATCTTACAAAATATATATGACTTTCCTACTTGGCGGTGATGCTTTGAATGACAGAGAGACGTTTTAGTTACTTCTAAGTCATCAACGTAAGGCAACACACATGTTGGACAAGGTTTGGATTTGAAGGAGTGAATTCAGCTAGCACTGTAAAGTCTTTAGATCAGCTATTCATACAAAATTCCCTCCTGCCATGCTCTACTTGCCCAGCTGGTAGAATGTTTCAGGTGATGGGCATGTCACAACCACTGGACATTTTCTGCTATCTAGATGACCAGAATTCTCCATAGGTAGATGGTGGACAGCATTGATCAGAGAAGCTGCCATATCAACATCAGCAATGAAGCACCTTTCCTAAAAGTAGAATCATGGTACCTGTTCACATCTAAACTTCCTATAGCAGAATTGCCTTCTCCTGGAGCTAGGTTGACAGCTGGATCATAGAGGACTCAGAATCAGCCCCTTTCCCACACACATTTTTAAAATTCTCTTGAACCAACAATATTCAAAGCACTGCTATTCTTGGACCAAAATAGTTTTCCCAGAGACCATGCAAGCCTCAAATTATCTCCACACTCCCAGTAACTAGAACCTCTAAAGCATTTCTTCTTATAAAACTGACCACAATAGGACAAACTCTTAGAAGAATAACACTGACTTGAAAAGGTGAAAAAAATAAGTGTAACAAATGCAAATAACTGATTTCAGTACTCTCTAGAGCATCACTTATTTTCAACTAATAAACATGCATAGCAATATGCTTTTCTTATTTGTATTCCTACTCCATATGAAGCACAGTGTAAAGGCTGCTAAAACAAATATTTTGGCACTGGAAGGATTCAGTGGCAATGCCATTAAAACTCCTCAAGCAGGTAGGTGAGCAGGAAGCATAGAGCTACCACTGAGTCAATCTCCAAAATACACGTTAATTTTGTTAACGTGGCTGTTGTGTGGTGCTATAATTTGAAACACAGCTGGGAAAGGGCATACTGGATTTTGGGGGGGACCCACACATGTTAATATTCATTTTCCACTGATATTTGAACAATTTAATACACTGGAAATTTTGTTTCAAATCTTCTACATTGTGGAACAAAGTGTTCTGGGCTTGTTCTATTTTTGCAGCTGGACCATTTCATTTTGAAGACACATTTGGGATGATGACAGCATTAATTTAGCAGACAATATTCATTTAGTTTTCATTAGTTGGTTTTGTGCTTTTATATTTTGATGCTTGATCTGATAAATGCATAATGCCTTGAGGGTGCCTCTGTTTGTATTAATAACAGCATCTCATTCACACCTCATCAATGATAGAATAGCTTAGCTTCACTGTCAAAGGAGCATGAAGCACAAGTGTTCTTAAGAGGGATATTTATAACGCAGATGGAAGCACCAGGGAGAGTGCAGTGCAGTGAGGTCCACGTAAAATGCAGAACTACAGATGATCAGCAGGCATGGGTTCTCTGAAAAGCTCCATGACTTAGGCAAGCTACAAAAGCCACATAAACCTTGATATTTTTATCTGAAAGTGGAAAAGGTCAGTTTTACCATTAAAACATTTATGATTCTATGATTGTGCAATTAAACACATTGGGTTATACATCTATAAACTACTGGGTACTAATGATCCTTGTGATTCCTCAGTAGAAAATTTTAGGATGGACTGTGTGTACAAGTAAATCTTTGGATTCACTTAATAACAGTAATTACTATTTACTGGATAAGTGTAAGACATGAATTATGCTCTCTATGCATGTTTTATTATCTAATGATGCTGTTACATGGCCATAGTTGTCCCTTCATTCATGCCCACGAGTTCTACATCAACATCTTCAACCAAGTGAGGATCAAAAATACCTTCTAAAGTGCATCTGCAATGAACTGCAGAACTTGACATCTCCTAAATAATACAGTGTAATAACTAATTATATAGCATTTATATTATATTAGATATTATAAGTAACCTAGAGGTTATTGAAGGCATATAGGTGAGAGTATGTAGGTTACATACCACTTTGCCTAACAGGCCTAAACATACCACGAGTTTTGGTATCTCAAAGGAGCTCTAACACTAATCTGAAGATACTGAGACATGACGGTGTTTAATTTTGATTTATAAAATCGTAAGTCCCTAATTATGGTTATAACTTGAGGTTAACTCTACCACAAAAAGTAAAAAAAAGTCTATGAAAGCCATGGTGATCGAGGCCAGCCTGGTCCACTTAGTGACTTTGAGGTGGCCTGGGACTAGGGAGTCCCTGTAAAGAAAAAAAAAATGAAAGAAATGAAAAGAAAGAAAAGTAAAAGAAAAAGAAAGAAAAGCCTTAACCTCAAAGAGTTTCATACAACTTGCCCAAGGTCACTAGCTAGTCAGTAAATGCAGAAGCAGAATATAAGCCTCAGTCTTCCAAGCCTGAACATTTGAATACAACATCCTTACCTTAAATTCCAAAAGAGCCATACTCATTGCAGTCCTGTGTCTGTCACTACTCCTCAGAAATGACACATCATTTTGTTGTCAGCATGGATGTTTATATATAGATTCACTCCATTTTACACAGCCGATAGAGCAGAGAAAAATATACCCTTAGACATGAAGGCTTTGTGAAGTTTTCTAAGTATTCACATTTATTTAATCAGAATGCCTGCATCCAGGAAAAATGATTTGTGTTTCTGTTATTTAGCACATTAGATGACATCATTATTATGTTTGCTTTCATTATTAGATTTAACATTTCTGACAATAAAGGATTGAGGCCTTACTTATCTTTTTAAATTCCCAGTACAAAATAGGCTATCTACTGAATAAACAAGAATAAACTGTGGTTATACATAAATTACATAAACATTTCCCTAAAACTAATTTCCCCTAAAATTTTTTTATCAACATCTTTTTTTTTTTTGTGGGGGCTGGGATGTGGGGAACTCCTATGAAGGAAAGAACAAAGATAATAAAAACACAAATGTTTACTTCTGTTCAACTGAAAAAGAAAATACTAAGGCAGAAAAAAACATAATATTAAAATATAGGGGCTAGAGAGATGGCTCAGTGGGTAAAGCACTCGCTTTGCAAGCATGAGGACCTGTGTTTGAAGCTCTAGAACCCATGTACCTCTGAACTTGTAATAATGATGGACTGTGTTCTCTGGAACTGTAAGCCAGAATGAACCCTTTCTTCATAAATATACTTCTGTCAGGCATTTTGTCATGCAATAAGAAAAGTAAATTAAATTTTACAGCTGAAGGCTAAGGAATCCCTAATATGCTGTAGTCAGAGCTCCATGGCTCCTTCCAGTGGGAGAGTGAAAGACAACAAGAACAGCACAGACAGTGGATGGTTCACGAGGTTTCAAAGGGAAATAGGATTGTATTGGGAACTGGGCTGGAAGCCATTCAGGTTACATTCTGAAAAGAATTTGGCTACATTTTGTCCATGTCCTGAGAACTTGAATGAGGCTGAATTTAAAAGTAATGGACTAATGTGTTTGCTGGAAGAAAATTTAAAGCAGATTAGGATTCAGTCTGTGTGGTTATTGTGAACTACTCTTATCTAGATCTGTAGTGAAAAAGATTATCAGGTTGGGAAGAAGGATATAAAACTGCACAGTTGGTTTAGGAAAGGAGCTCAAATAAACTTAAAGCCACAGTCAAGGTACATGCTAAGAAAGGTGCGTGTAATTGTTAAAGAGAAACCTCTGGATGTGCACCTCGGACAAAAGGAAAGGTATCCTGAGTGCAAGACTAATGGATAATGAAGTATCCATTAAGCAAAGGTTCCAATTCATATAAGTGTAAATTCATTTGAAAGGAGATAGCCTAAACCCAAAGTGGCAAGGGGTTCCTGCTTCTGGAAATAGCTCCCTAGGGAAATGTTTCCCCTGGCTCAGCATACAAAGGCTACTGTAGTTTTAGCAGGGCCAAATGCCACACCAATCTGGCACCAGAAATTGGCAGCATTGTCCACTTCATACTGGTTTTGCAGACCTGAAAAAATACAAGATTGAAGGAGTCATGGAGTCTTGTTGCATGGTTCCAGAGAAATACTGAGGTCAAGCAATTCATGACATAGTTGAGGTCCCTTGGAAGAAGTTCTTGGAGGCCATTTCATAAAGTTTTAAAGGTGAAGCCTAAGATGCAATCGCAATATCAGGATGTTAGAGAGACCAGATCCATAGGACATCTGCTGAATAAAGCTACATGCATAGAGCCAGAAGAATAAAGAATCTGGGCATTCTGTAGGCAGTGGAGCAGAAGGGTTTGGGTTACCTAATCCCTTTGATGCTGAGATGATTCCATTATGAGGCCCAGATGTCAGACATGGAACTGAAGGATTTGGTATTTACTTTGTTGGGTTTTGGTCTTGCTTTGGTTCCAATCTTTCTTTTGTTATGCCAACATTCCTCCCTTTCGGAGTGGAAATGTTTAGTCTGTGCCATTCTATGGTGGAAGTATCTAACTTGTGTTTTGAATGTACAGAGGATCTTATTAAGTGATTGTCTTGAATCTCAGAAGATACTTTGGACTTTTGAACAGTTTTGGGACTTAACAGATGATAAGAATTTTGTAAGTTGAAAGGAGTGCATTGAACCACAAGATGGCCATGAGCCCATGGGTATCAAGGGCAGAATATTGTGGTTCGAATGTGAGATGTTCCCAATAGACTAATGCGTCTGCACACTTGATCCCCAGATGATGGCTGTGCTTTGGAAAGTTGTGGAAAGCTTAGGAAGAGCCTTGTTAAAAGAAGTGGGTCACCTGAAGTGGGCCTTGAGGGATTTTTTTTAGAAGAAGAATTTCATTACAGCTTTAACATACTCAACAACAGTTTCCAGAGCAAAGATACATCTCTTTCAAAAGTGGCTATAAATTTTTTTAGGTTTGCTGTTGAATTAATACAGTCATATATTATTGAACTCAATATAAACCCTGTAAGACATAAAATTGAATGATTTTTTAACCTTTAAAAAGATCTCCATTTCATTTTATTGCTGCTCTTTTCACAATAGCTAAGAGATGGAAGCAACCTAAGTGTCCCTCAGTTGATGAGTGGATAATGAAAATGTGGTTCATTTATATGATGGAGTTTTACTCAGCAGTAAAGAAAGATGAAATCATGAAATTTGCAGGCCATGAGTTTTTATAGACCAGCTTCATTTTCAGTTCATGCCCTGCTTCCTGACTAGGGATGCCATGTGACAAGCTTTCCCACTCCTGGTTTCAAGGTTTTCTGAACACAATGGACTGTATCCCATTGAAGTATGAGCCAGAATAAACTCTTCCATCCTTAATATACTTCTTGTCTGGTATGTTGTCATAGCAATGAGAAAAATAACTAATAAAGGTATGAAAAGATACCAGACCTGTTGAGCTGTGCTGTCATAGTAAAGTCTCTTTCCCTGGTCCCCCAGGGATCATTTGGTTCCCTCACTCTCATCATCCCCATCCTCTTTACATACCAGAAACCCACAGGAAATAACATCGCAATGGAGATGTTTGCATGGAAAACAAGCCCACAGTTATTCCAGGATAGATACAGCATATATTTAGAGAATGTATCCACATCAGTGGCCATGAATCATACCAAATCAATGACAATCTCTCCTAAACCAGCTCTTAAAATCATGTGCAAAAGTAGTTACTTATTAAATCCCCACTGAATCCTTCTGTTGTTTTTGGTGATGATTCTGAAAGATCGCTCACTGTTTAAAATCTTTAGCACCTTCTTTTCTCATCTTTCTCTTAGTATTTTGGGTGGGAAAATAAAGATATCTAAATGTACCACCAGGGAGCCATATTAGCAGGAACATAGCTCCTTTCCATCCAAGTTTAATGTTTTTGTTATGATAGAAAATGAGAATGAAACTCATCTCTCTCTTTAGCATGGTGGAAATAATACTGTGCAGCCAATAATCAGGATAAAAATACTTATTTAAGTGATAGTAAAAATATTAGCTTAAGTAACATCTTTGTATTTCACTGCTTTTTCTAAATAGCTTCTTTAGCTGTGTCATTAAACAGAGTACCTTGATTGTATGCGGTATCAAATAACTAAAATTAATGGGTGCTTTTTCTCCAGTTTCTGCCACTCCCAGGATCCTTCTCCATCCTTTGAGGATTTTCTCTGAGCCCCAAGAGACTGACTCCTGACTACTGCCCCAGCAAAGCTCTGTTCTAGTTACCGTCTGTGAGTGCAGTCAGTGGGAAGCTCTAGGGAAACAATGGATGAAAGTGGGGAATGAGGGGTTGGAAAACTTCCCCCTCGTCATTTCTAGTTGAGGCAACATGTCTCCACTCCAGTCTACATCTCCTGACTGGAAATCTCTCCTCATTGCTCAAGCTCTATAGTTGTAGGGAAACCATTTTTTTATCCCATGTTCTTCTTTTAAGTTAAAGGTTACTATCAGATCCTATAGTTGCTTGTGTGTATGTGTTCAATAGCCTCTCTGTTCCTTTACCCAGAAAATAGTCTTCTTTAGACTCCTTTCATTGAGGAGGCTTCTGCTTCTCCTAGGGCCTACCTGATACAGACAAGAGTTTGAAAGTAGAGTAACTTACACTTTTCAATCCCAATGTCTTAGCTCTGTTGAAATGCCTGTGAAAAATAACCTTCCTGTTCTTCATGTGATTGAGTTTGGAATGCGTCAGTTCAACAGTAATATCAGGTTACTGTGGCCAGAAGGGATGCTTAATCCTGGCTATCAAGAAGGATTATGATATTTATTAGGTTTGTACACTAAAGAAATACTTTTCTGGTCCTACTCTGGCACTATCCATCCTTCTTACAAAAAGGAATAGGTTATCATATTCTGAGTTACAGTGCTCTGACAGTGACTATGCAGCCATATTGGCATCTGAGGAAAAACCAGAATAAAATTAGTCACATTGATCTCATGTTGACACAAATTCTTTGGCTTTATTTTAAATATGTGTGTATGTGTTCATTTGTGTGACTTGTGTGACTGGATATGCAGTCCAGAGCTCAAATGTCTTCCTTAATCACTCTCCATCTTATCTACATAAGATAACATATCCTGCTGAAACCAGAAGCTCACAGCTCAGCTAGACTCGCTGGTCAGCAAGACCCAGGAGTCCCTCTGGCTCTGCTTCTTCAGCCCTATGACTACAGGCCTGTCCTAAGGCACCTGACGTTTTTATGTGAATGCTAAGGACCAAACTCAGTTCTCCATGCTTGCTTATTTTACCAAATGAGCCATCCCCTCCATCCCCTTTTTGACTTTGTTGAGAGGAGTCTCACTATGTGGCCCAGACTGGAACTTGCAACATAACTCTGGTTGACCTCCAATTAAGTCTTGCCTAAACCTCCTGAGTGCTGAGATTACCATTATGCACCACCATACCTTCCTGACACAAACGGCTGGTATTATGAGCACTGAGGGCTTCTACATCAACTTTATTAATATATTAAATTAAAATAACCATCACTGGTGTATAAGCCTTCCCGGGTCCTCAGAAACCTGAAAGTAGAGATTCCATCCTGGGGCATGTAGGCTTCCACATTGCTTTCTCATCAGCTGAAGATGAAATCCTGCAGACATTGAGTTTGGAGACAGAGAGGCAAAGAGTCTGTTATACAAGTTTTTACCACAAATGGTAGCAACACTTCACATAAAGTCAGAAGCATGATAAGAATGATTCTTTGTCCGCCTGGTGCTTCTGTAGCTGTGAGCGTCTGTTCAGTTTGGGGTGGGGGAGGCCAAGGAAGTGATACTGAAATACACTGCATCTGCTCTTCTCCTGTGTGGCCACCTCCCTTCTGATTAAGTTTGTATCCCTGGCAAATTAAATCAGGAACTTAATGTAACCTTGCAGCATGTGTGTTAGGAGTGGATTTCTTCCTGTCAATCTGTAACTGGGCTGAAACACTGCAGTGCTCAATAAACACAACCCATTAATGTCATCTCAAGCATCATAATTACCCAACTGGCAACAGGCATTTTTCAGAATTGAAGCTTTTTCAGAAATCAGTTGATTTACAATATAATCTTTGAGCAAGTGCAGATGCAGAAACTAAAACTTTCACTGTAATTATGAATAAAAGCTTGTTTGAGGAAAGTGAAAACGTCATCTAAGTACAGATGAGAGAGGAGCCTCAAAGGCATATGAATGGTGAGGCCACATTTAGACTGGATGGAACAGATACTTCTCTTAAGCACACACGACTAAGGTCTTACCAATTTCCAGTAAGAGTCAGAAGTTCATCTCAGAGCCTATTTTCTAGGCTTTATAGTTTGTTTAGAATTATGTTTGAATCAACTTGAAGGAACCGTTCAACATTTTTATTTCGTCACTGGGGTTTGGAATCTTTCTCATTTTTTCAGTTGTCTTTGTGCTGTCTTCAGAAATAAACTGAGATGATTAGTCTGATTGGGAAGGCGTCTATGACTTCAGTCACTCTGCTCCCTTGAGTAAGAAGGCTGAGTCATTCTTGATGGCAGCTTGTATCAGGGAATCTAACTGGACACACTTATTGAGCAGTGTGCATGTCCCCAGAATCAGCTGACAGGATGAACAATGGAACAGATCACTCTATACACCTCAATTTCTTTTTCTTTTCTTTTTTATAAAATTAGGGAATTAGGGGCTGGAGAGATGGCTCAGTGGTCAAGAGCTCTGACTGCTCTTGTGGAGGACCCAGGTTCTATTCCCATCACCCACGTGGCGGCTAAAAACCATCCTTAACTCCAGTTCCATAGGAATCTGAAGCCCTCTTCTGACCTCAGGGGCATTGCACTACACAGGTACACTCACATACATGCAGGCAATACACTCATACACATAAAATAAAAATAATAAAATATTTTTTTAATTAGGGAATTATACTAAAACTTTACAAACATTTTTTTTCTTTTTGCATAAATCTTTCCTCACATTATTTTTAAAATAAGAAGTTCAAAATATGACCCATAAAATAGAAACATCCTTCTTGAAACACAAGTTGAGGGAGAGTTCCCTCTCTTGCTCCCATACTGCCTTCTTTTAGAGAACAATTAAGATTCCAAAGCTCTTAAGGAAATCAATATTCAGATACTTTTCCAAGAATCCTTACTGCTCTGGTACTAATTCAAAACTTTATGAGATTCTAATAGCTTTCTCTATTTAAGTGCAATTTGTACAAGATCTAAAATTGGCATTTCAAATTCAATATCATGGTTAAACATTAGAAAAACTTTGCAAGATGGGGATTACTCATCCCAAACTACAGATTAAGGAACTGAGACTTGGAACTTCCAATTGCTTCTCTAAGGTCACACAGCCTGAAACAGTGATCCTAAGGCTCAAGCTCAGTTCAGGAGACCTCATCGAAGAACCCAACAAGGAAAACCAACCTGCTAAACTAGTGTAGCCTGACCCTCAGCATGGAAGGACCTGGGCTTCACACTGGCATCTTTCCTCTCTGTGCAATGGCTCTCTTCCCCTCTCTTCCCGGCCTTCACCTCCCTTGCCTGGTCTCCTCTTCTGTCTTCCTCCCTTCCTACATCATCTCCCTTATCTTTTTTCCTTTTCTCCTTTCGTCTTCTTCCTTTAATTTATTTTTTCTCTTCCCTTCTCTCCTTTCCTTTCCTTCCTTAAATTCTATCTCGTCCCTATTCTCTTCTTCCTTTTGCTCTTTGTTTCTGTTCTCTTTCCTCTCCACATCATCTCTCTAGCCCCCTAGAAACTCACAGCATGGCATACAGGAACTGAGAGCTTCCAGTTTAGTTTCACAGAAAATGCTGTAGGAACATGGGTAGGAAATTGCCAGAGCATCTCTTCAGGATCAGGGACTCACCCCTGGAGCTGGTGCTCATGGCCACTTCATAGAAGGCAGGATAGGGACGTGATTCAGCTGTTCTAGCTGGAGCAGAAGAACTCCACAGAGAGGAGAAGATGGAGATACACAACGACCAGGACCAGCTGCCAGAAGATGGGTCCATTTTATAGATTATTGGTCCTGACTTACTAAAAAAAAAAATGAGGTTTGTTTTTAGCTTCACATTAAGATTCTATCTGTTTTAGTTCCTTTGAATGAGTATGCACAAAACTAGAAGTCTGTGAATGTGATCTCATTTAAGGGTTTTGATTTACAACTTATATATCCCTGGACAAATTACTTTTCGTTCAGTATTTTTATTTTATTTATGTGTGTATGTGTGTTTGGCTGGTCTTATTTTGTTTTGTATGAAATGTTGCGTGACCAACTTCCCAGGTGCTTCTCAGTCCAATCAAGCAACCTATCAAGGTTAATAGTCACTGACACAAGCTTTGACATAAAAGCGTTGTGCCCTGGCAGATGTCCTGGAGGACTCAGGTCTTCGTGGAGGCTTTCTCTGCTTGAAAAACCAATCACTGCAAGTATCAAAGGGAACTTGACTGCCTCATATTGGTATCAAGCTAGAGACAATAGAAAATAATCGCCTTTCTATATGGAATGGTCAACAGAATCCTGGCAACTGACCTCAGGATAAGTAGTTGTCAGCAAATGCCCCTGAGCCAAGTGAGTCACAATGTTCACTGTGCCATTTAAAACTATCAATTGCAGCTAGAAGAACTCACAGAATGTTTACTCCATTGATGGCCCAAACTTCACCACGTATATTTAACAGGCATCTCGAGGAATAGATCTGTAACAATAGATCTATAGTAAATGTTATAAAACAACCATACTGTTTTCCAGTATTCCCAGAAAGCCTTGGGCCCATATTCTAGGAAAAATAACAAATCATTATACCATTTAACCAGTATTAAGTTAAACAGAGATTGATGATTACATTTGTAGACAGACCATGCTTCTGTTCTCTGCTTCCTTTGGCTGAATGCCATCTGGGTATTAGCATGTCCAGACACCAGAAGAGAGTGGCCATGGAGAGTCTAGCAAGTATATACACTGGGAGACTCAGAGAAGGGAGGAGACAGTGAGCAGTTTGCCTAAGCAAGTCTTATGTAGATCAAAATTATGTTCTCCCTGAGCTCATGTCATGAGCTGGTAGCTGTGTCATATCATGTCATCACCCAATAAATACTACAGGAAAGAAGGTATCACAGTGGTTAAGAGCTGTGGAATTACCTATGTTTACACCCCACCTCCAATCTTAAAACAGTGGACTCAAAAATCTTCATACTTTATTTCCTGATCTGAAAAGAGCACTGTGTTACATTGTATTGTAGTTTAAAACACGCTGAAAGGGCAAAGTCTAGAAGTGAGGAGGGAGAGTTACTGAGTGATATTTTTTCACAGTTCCAAATGAACAGCGCCAAGGGCAGCTATCTGTAGCGGAGAAGACACACACTTCTGAAACAAAGAATCCATAGTCCTAAGTATGCTCCTCTCAAACATCCTCAGGAAGAAACAGCTTACCCAAAGAAGGTGATTTCACAGGGGATCTTTCCACCGGTTTTCAGGAAATAATAACCTTACCTTTTCAAACTGGACTCTGTTGCTCAGAATTTTATAAAACTGGCATGCCCTTGCTGACAAAGGGATTCAATGTTCATTCTGCCCTTATCAGATGGCGGAAAACCTGAAGTGTGGAACATCCTGTGTGAAGTAAAGTTAAGTTAGGCAGCGTATATTTTAAAAGAAGGGTTAGAATAATTCTTGAGAAAATAGTGGGCCTAAGAATTAAACCAAACTATTGCTTAGGGGTGGAAGAGATCAAATTTACATAAAGCTCTGTTGTTCAAATAAAATCAGAAAGAAGAGACTGTGGAGAAACTATGCAAAAAAGCTATTTACAAACAAGAAAGACAATGAAGTGTATTATAACTACATTGAGAATTTTGTATCCAGGTCTTTCACGAGACAGAAAATGCTTCACACTGGAGAAAACTAAAGAAACAAGATCAGAGACTGGGATGAACTCGATACACAGCAGAATTAAAGACAAGTTTATAAAGAACTTATCTCAAATAGGAATGATCTCTTTAAAATCTCCCAGAACAGGAAAAATATGTGCAACAGAGAAAAATCTCATGCCTAATAAAGCTAGGAAATGGCCACACCCCAAACGATAAGAGTGTTAGCAAAGTCAGCATATGTTTAGGCCTGAGAAATATATTGGAAGGAGGGATGTGGTCTTCCTTGGTCGACTTGTTGAAATCAGCACAAACCTTAAAGAAATGATATGAAGGCACCATGCACCCACACACACCTTGTAAAACCTGTTTAGGAAAAAAACCCCAATGCACTCCTGGACTGATGGCCCGAAGTGGCAGAGCCCTTTCCCCTCCTTGGCCAACTCTCTTTCCTCTTCTTTTCTCCTTATTCTTTTAAACTAGCCAACAAGGAAAGGCCGTAAGGTTGGACCCCTCTAGCAATTAAGAATTAAAAACCCATCAGATTTCTGGGTCAGGTGTGCTTGCTGGATCTGAATGAATGCAACACACTCTTTTGCAAAAGTAAAAGCTCCCTTGCTAAATAACTTTTGCTATGTTTACATGTTCTTTGTTTGGTATTGGTGGAATTATTGGACCTCAGATTTTATTTCGAACAATCTTGGACCTTGTCTTGGATTCTAATTAAATCTGGGAAGAAGTCTGGAGTCTGAGCTTTGGGGAAATACATCTCACCACCCCTTGAAATGGTCTGAAGCCTAGATGGAGAATCATCCCAAGATGGGAAAATCTCTTAGTAATGCAGGGAAAGGGCTAAAGCAAGCACCACAGAGTCCAGGCAATTCTGTGTACAGAACTAGGTAAGAAAAGTCATGGAAATGACAAAGTACTGCCTTGGTGGTCATGATATTTAGGAGTTATTTGAGAGTAAATAAGATGCACAATTGAGTGAGAAATTAGTGTGGAGACCTGATCCGCAGCTCTTTAAGTGCTTCACGCTTAAATAAGTCCCTTCAAGGGAATTGGTCTGAGACAGACATAAAATGCAAAACCTCCTCTAGAAATGGGGGATTGAGCTTCTAAGGGATTCTTGATTTAGATGTAAGAAACCTCCTCCATAGGGAAAGGTGATTGAGCTTCTAAAGGACTGGGATGGGAAATTATTAGGTCAAACTGAGCTCTAAAGAAAATGAAAAGGAAAGGGAGGAGAGAAAGGGGGAAGGGAGGGAGGGAGGGATAAAGGAAGGAAGGAAGGAAGGAAGGAAGGAAGGAAGGAAGGAAGGAAGGAAGGAAGGAAGGAAGGAAGGAAAGAAGGAAAAGAGATTCCCTTAGATAGAGGGGCAACTAATACCTAATGCCTCTGGTTAGCCCAGAGGCTCCCCCACCCTCAGCTAAGGAAGAAACAATTTTTGAACAATGCGAAAGGGATCCCAGAAATCCCCACTTCCCTCTGACTCCCCAGGAGACGTTCCAGGCTGTATTCCGCTCAGGGAGGAATCTGATTTGTTCTTGCCCCACTAAGAGCACTCGGGTCAGAAATCGAAAAAGAGAACTAAAATTCTTACTAAAAGATAGCATTGGGGTAACAGTTAGACCAGTTCTTAGCACCCCAGTTTTATACCTGGGACAAACTGATGTCAATCTTGAACATTCTGTTCTTGGAAGGCGAGAAGATGATCAAGAGGGCAGCACTGATTGTTTGGGAAAGCATCCAGGTCAGGGTGTTCCTGACAACAGAGGTTAAAGTCCCTAACCAGAGCTCCTGATGGAACAAGAGTTAAGCCCATGGGGAACGTATACAGGATCTGAGAAATCTGTGAGAGGATGGAAAGAATTAGTTCCTTAATCTCACATATCATTAAGGCTTTTTATTTCCAACACTGAGATGATGAAGGTTCAGCTGGTTTTTTTTGTTGTTGTTGTCTTTGTTTTGTTGTTGTTGTTGTTGTTGTTGTTGTTTTAAGACTAACGAGACCAGATGAGAAAATATTCTGGCTTAAGCCTAGAGGATTCCTTTGGCCAGGAATGCTTAAACTGTATTTTGTGACCAAGAGTTTGCCAGATCTTTATAAAAAGTTAATTGGAAAAATGGCTTAATGTGGTTAGGTCTTATACTGCCTTATGTCAAGTGGTTCCCAGGCAGTTGAATTTCTAACTAGGTAGAAGTTCCATAAAAGCCTGCTAAGGTATTAACTCAGGATTGACTTTTTTTCTTTGTAATGAAATTTTTATTATGTGCATGAGTATTTTGTCTGCATGTATGTGTGCAGTGGAAGACAGAAGAGAACATTGGATCCCTGGAACTGGAGCTACTGATGGTTGTTAAACTACCATATGGTTACTGATAACAGACTCTGGTCCTTTGTAAGAACAGCCAGTGCTCTGATCCACCGAGTCATCTCTCAAGCCCCAAGATTAACTATTTTTAAAAAGTTGTTTTCTAAGGGACTTGACTTTCAGTCAACAAGGAAGGTCACAGATCTTGTCTGATTTCAGCCTATACCATGCTTAGGAGGACACATGGCACACATGTCCCCATTTCTTCCGCTTCTATCACAGGTTCCTTTCTCAGCCTCAGCTTGTATTTAGGAGCCAGACAGGGGACAGGAGATCCAGGTGGTAGCAGTTGGCAATTCCAATAGAGATAAGACATGGATTCCTTTTCTTTTGTCTGAGAACATGGAATTTTTTTCTTGTTTCTGTTTGCTTTGCTATTTGGAGGTTACATACCTCAGGGTAATTTCTGCTGTCTCAGTTTTACCAAACTGGATTCTTGTTTATTAAAGAAAATGGGGTGACTGTCCACATTTAATCTGTGTTATGATTAAATCCCACTGGCCTTGTGCCTTGATGGGAAGATGGGCTCATTTTGTCATGGAGCCTGAGCTTACCACAGGACATATGGTCTTGTCACCATCTTGGCTGTTGACCTCATCAAAATGGAGGCAACCATGTGATCTGATCAACAGCTTTGTTGATATTATCAATATGGGGACAGCCACCTGACTTGGTTGCCATCTTAATTAATGCCTTCTTCAAACTGGTGGCAACTATGTGACCATGCCACCATCTTGTTTACTGCAACCACCTAGTGAGAATCAAAATGGAGGCATCCATAAATTTAGGAGTACAACTGAGCCCTCAGGAGACTACTGAGAATTTCTTGCACCACAGGCATTCAGTCATATGTCCAAATACCCTTGCAAGTTTTTGTTTTTTGGATTTTACCTTCGTGAATTCTTAACAGGATCATAGAAATAGGAAATCCAGATTTTCCAGCATGGGCTCTATGGCTATATACATTTTTATATCAGACTAAGGGGTAATACCAGACCTCCACACAATTGTGGATTTTGACATCACTTTAAGTGACATATTTACATGTTTTTAAGCGGGACTGGTTTTTACTTTTTTACAAGATATTTTTACTGGTTTTTGAGAAGTGACTAGTTTGGATTTTTACATTGCTTTGCATTATATATTTGTTGGTTTCTAAAGGGGACTTAGAGATTTTCTAGTTATATGCCTCTAACACTTGTCAGTTAGCAAAACGACATGAAACTTTGAGATGGCTAGACCTGAGACTCTCATGAGAATTTGCAGCATCCAGGGCTGAACCATGCAAAACCATAAATCCCACCTAAAAGATAAGTTGCTGGTTATTAGGCGAGGCTTTAACAGTTGGAAGCAAGAAGGAATTCAGCCTGCTGGGTGGGAAGCTGGAGATTCTGGATCCACTGGGTTGTAGTGCCTACTCTTTCTGCACTGTGTCTCTAAGCCTGTTTTTCTCTGAGAAGAGAATACTATTTTCTTCCTGGAGTCTCCATTGCCCAGCAATCATGGTGGTCATCCTGATCCTATACAGCTACTATGTTAGACCATGTGTTAAGGGCCTAACTCAAAGGTTTATTGAGTCAGCTGTTACCCAACAAATGTCCCCTCCCTACAGCAGTTTATTCTAAGATATGACAGAGAAAGATAGTCACATCTTCATATTGAGTTTGAAGAAAAAGGTTGTTTAAGAAAATAAGAAGAGGGATTTGTAAGAAGCATTAAATATTAGTCTTTTCTTTCAAACCCTTTAAAACTTTTGGTTTGTGACATTTTAGTCACAAACCAAAGGAATTCTAGTCTTTTAATCTCTTCCCACACCTTGTAAGATTTTTGTTTAGCAAAAGGCCATGATGCATTCCTGAACTCTTTGCCTGGAGAGAGGGGCAGGACCCTTTCCCCTCTTTGGCCAATCTTCTTTTGTTTTAAACTAGCCAACTGGGAAAGGCTATGAGGTCAGACCCCAGCAATGATGAAAAGACAAGGTACTCTTGCATTAAGGATTAAAGCCTATCAAACTTCTGGATCTGGTGTGCTTGCTTGATCTGAATGATGATGCAATACACCCTTTTGCAAAAGAATATCTGCCATCCCAAGTGACTTCCCAAGTTACTTTTGCTTTCTCTGCATGTTCTTTGTGTGTTATTGCTGGGATCCCTGAACCCCGGACTTTATTTCTAACATCTTCAAAGCCAAAATAAGTATCATATTATGACCTTACAAAAATAACGTTGGAATATACATACAAAACAGACTATTTTATGGAAGCTATATTCCTGTCCACACTATACAACATAAAAATTTCATGTGGAGTATAGATAATTACAGCTGCAGAAATGACATTTCAGTGAATGACCAGCTGCAGACACAAGGGTGGTCCCATAGGTGACAGTGGAACTGGAATCCTCTGAAGCTTAGTTATACCACTGTGGCAAAACATGTTCTTGTGCTTGTGATAATGTTGCCAGGTGTGTGTGTGTGTGTGTGTGTGTGTGTGTGTGTGTATGTGTGTGTGTGTGTGGTGTGTATGTGTGTGCATGTGCGTGCTGCTGCTGTATGCTACACTGGCAGCCACTTCATAGAGCAGGTGTACTGTACCCTCTCTATTACATCAAGAAGCTATTTGCAGTGACTGATCTGTCCCTTTCAGGTTTGCATAAGCCACTCTGTGATGTTCCCATGGCAAAAAGCACATTTTGATGCAGTTCTCAAAGCATATCCTGACCATCAAGTACCTGTGACTAGATCTTTAAAAACAACAAAATTAAATGGAGAAAGAGAACATAGGAGGATGTTGCTATAATGTTAAGATAGTGACTAATAAGTATGAGTAAAAACTCTAAACATTATAAAAACATGGAATGTTTTTTTCTGAATTAAAAGGAACTTTAATAATTTCCCCATACCCAAGAGCATTTGAGTAACACAAACTGTACTCAGTGGGCTTTAAAAAAAGAGGACACCAAGTTGTGGGGATGCATACGGAGGTGGGGGTGGATCTGAGGTAGGGGGGTGTTGAACAGGATCAAAATACATTGTATAAGCTGGGCATGATGGTACAGAAGCAGGTTGATCTCTATAAGATCAAGGCCAGTTTCATCTACATAGTGAGTTCCAGACCAGCTGGGGTATAGGTAGCTCCTGTCTCAAAAAGACAAAAATAAAATAATAAAATAAAATAATGGTATACAGAGAGTAAATAAAAAAATAATCAGAAAAAAGGACAGGTAGAAAAATGGGCAAAAGACACAAGAAATTCATAAAAGGAATGTAAATAGCAAATCTACTAAAAGAGATCAGTCTTATTAAAAATACAAAGAATTATAAATTAAAACAAATGTGAGTTGAATATTTGTCTAATGGATTGATAAAAAATCTTTAAAGATTGTCAAAATCCAATTTAGTATTAGTTTGGAGAAAATAAGCATAAGTCATAATACATGGCCAGGAAGGTAAACTCCAACAATTCTACAGGATTATCATGCCATATGCTTAGAAATGTAAAATGAATATGTTCAACTTGCAAAATTCTTCTGCCAGGAGTAAATCCTAGAAAACCCTTAAAGAAGTGTGCAAAGATGCAAATTCAGGGATAATCATCAAAATTGTCTTTGATAGTAAAAATCTGGAACCTACCTCAATATCTTGGAAAAGAGACTAGTTAAGTAAGCTTCAAAAGAGCCATATGTTAGCAGATGTATTTTTAAATGTGCTTTATTTATATGTATTGATAAGGCATATGATCAGTGTATTATAGACTGAAAAAATATTTGACGCTATTTCCCAGAATCACTCCTGTAGGTTTTTATTTGTCTCCTTCAATAATAGGCTTTCCTATTTGTGTCCTACAATAACAGACTTTCCCATTTGTCTCCTACAATAACAGACTTTCCACAGGATGACTCAAAAGGCTGGATGACTATGAGGAACGCAGCATCTTCCTATCTTTGTACCAAACACAATGAATTGAGTTCAATCTTTTCATATTTGTCACCACAGCCCCAAAATACAAAATGGTGGCCAGACACCAGACCTCACATCTCCACTTCAAGAAGAAGAATTACCTTTTCCTTTCATTTGGGAAAGGATGCCTTGTTTGTGGACTTTGCCTTGATATGGTAAAACAATTGCATCTGTAGAATCACTTTTTCTTATCTTCCCTAGTCATGCTTCTGGGTTATAACTATGAGTTTAGCCGTGTGCCTTAGTATTTTTTTCTTTTGATTTATTTTTATTTTATGTATACGAGTGTTATGCCTGCATATATGTAAGTGCACTCGTGTCATCCAATGCCCATAGAAGGCAGAAGAAGGCATTATAGAGGAAGGAGTTATAGAAGGTTGTTTGTCACCACATGGGTGCTGTGATTAGAACCTGGGTCTTCCGAAAGAGCAGTCAGTTCTCTTAATCACTAAGCCATCTCTCCAACCCTCTTTTAAAAAAATATTTATTGTTTTTACCTTATGTGTATGAGTGTACTGCCTGTATGTATGTCAGTGCACCCTTGTTGTGTAGTGCCCATGGAGGTCAGAAGAGGACATTGGTTTCCCTGGAACTGGAGTTATGAACAGTTGTTAACCACCATGTGGGTGCTTGATATTGAACCCAGGTCCTCTGCAAGAGCAGCCAGTTCTCTTAATCAATATGCCATCTCTCAAGCACTGCTCCATGTGCCTTAATTTGACTGCCAGAACAGCAGCAAAGCTGACACTAGAGTTGGGAGTGTGAATGTGCATGTTTCCACTTTTCCTCTAGGATATATTCCTACTGTCAGGAGAACATGCACATCTAACCCACTCCAGATATGAAAGAAACAAAGAGCCATGCAATCCTACCTCAGGCCTTGCTGGCTCAGCCAGCCCACCGGCTGACCAGAGACACACCCAGGAGTCCATCTGTGTCGACTGAGATGTGCCAAGTCAGCAGATGCATTTAGTCATTTTAAGTAGTTGATGCCTAGCTAGAACATTTAGATGTTCTAGAGGAATCCATAATGATAAACCTCATTGTTCAAAATCATATTGCAATATTAGGCTTAATCAAAGAAGATGAGAAAGTTAAGTATTCCTGGGCACATTGAATCAAATAGTCAAGGAAAACAGTGGTGGAGACACCAGATTAGATTGACCCCGAAAAGATACATTGATGAATATTTTGGTATCAAAGAAAAACAGACTGAGGTATCAAAATGTTGCTGGTTTTCTCCAATTCTACAATCAGCAAGCTTTTTCTGCAGAGGATAGATAAAAAATATATTGGACTTGCAAGCAGTTTGGTCTCTTACAGTTCCGTAATTCCGCCCCAACAAGAATGGTGGATAAACAAATATCTGTGGCTAGTTATCAAACAACTTATAACACATAGCATGTTACTACAAACATGAGCAGTTCCCAAACCCCTATTCATATTTAGTTTCTATGTATTGAATAAGTTTTATAATCAGAAGAGAGGTATGCAGTTATTTTAATTTTTTAAAGTTTTGATAAATCTGTGCTTGAGCAGATTTGAAACATTATGTTTTACATATATATATTTCTTTTTTTTATGGGTATGAGTGCTTTGCCTGCATGTATGTGAGTGCTTTGCCTACATGTATGTAAGTGCACCACATGAATGCAGTGCCTGTGGAGGTCAGAAGAGGGCAATGGATCCACTGGAACTAGAATTAAGGATGGTTGTTAGCCACCATGTGGGTGCTGGGAACTGAACCCTGGTCCTTCTCAAGAGCAGCCAGTGCTCTCAACTGATGAGTCAGCTCTCCAGTTCCTTCTTTAAATATATTTTTTAAAAAGCAAAATAATTAAGTATTTCAGTTCAAATAGAAATCAGTAACATAAAGAAATAAGAAATTAATGAAAAGATTAAAAAATGAACTAAAATTTAGAAAAAACAACTGTACACTCAGTAAATAAATGTAATAACTAATCATGTAAGAATAACTTTTATAGTATGAAATATTATCATGGTATCGCTTTCAAAGATACCAGCGTTGGGGCTGGAGAGATGACTCAGCCATTAACAGCACTGGCTGCTCTTGCAGAGGATCCAGGTTGAGTTCCCAACACCCACATGGCAGCTAACAACCACTCAGTTCCAGGGGATCCAGTGCCCTCTTCTGACCTCTGTAGGCACTGCACAACACAGGTGCACTAACACACATGTGGACAATATACTCACACATATAAAAAGTAAAAGTAAAAAATAAAATATTTAAAATATACCAACATATTTTCCTCCTCAAATCTCTAAGATTTTCTCTCTTCTGGTTTCAAAAAACAGCAAGTTTTGTTTAAAAATGCTCCTACAAGGTATTCTTATTCATAAAATGGGTACAGCTTCAACTCTGAGAATTCTGCTCAAATCACTATGTTGCTAGACTTGCACTGTCAGAAGACTCAAACAGAAGACTACCTCTCTGCTCCTGAAGCTCAGCTGACCAAAAGAAGTGAAACTGCACAGAGATAAATGCATGCTTAGTGAAGCAAACATATACTGATGAAGTTAGAGAGAAAGTTTATCACTCACAGTAATGTTCCTGTTAAGCTTCTTGCTCAAAACACTTCCTGAGCAACATGCCGTAGCAACAAAGAAAGCAATATGATTTAAGTTATGGCTGTGGACTAGTAATGGCAGTCTTAGACAAGTCACTTAATCCCCTGCGGTCTTCACTCCCTTTTTTTTTTTGAAACTAGGATAATGATTCTACACAAAGTTTTGAGCTCACAGGAGTGTGAGGCGCCAATGAGATAATGTTCCTGAAAACCCTTTTAAATGCACTAGAATGAAAAAGTTACTGTCATTAACACCACAGTGTAAATGATTGTGAATATCACAAATCTATTTTAATTTTTCACTTCTTCCATTTTTTTCTGGAAAACCATCTTCAGTCACCAATTTTTAAAGCCAGCACTATTCTTGAGTGAATAGTATACAAAGGATCTTGAGCCACAGACCTAGGGCTGCTCTCTGTTGTAAAGTCACACTGCACTTCTAAAAGGCTAAGGTCAATATGAGACCCAGAGTGCCCAGTTCTTTGTAGCCTAAATATTGAAGGCTTGTCAGGATAGGTTGTACTTGCTTTATTCATGGTATATTTATTATTTTGATATTATATGCTAATCATGTAATCACAAAAATCTAGAAATTCTCCCAAGTGAGTTCTTTTAACAGTCCCCCAATAACTTTCTGCTGTAGGATAAATGCTTACAACTGGCAGACCTTTGGGACCCAAATGCTGACATTGTATCCCCATTGTTGAGTTATATTCTTATTAAAAGTAGATCAAATTTCTTTCCAATCTATTTATGGTGAATGCAATATAATTGCATAATTTAATTCACTACTTAATAAACTAATTTAAATGGGAACGTATATATAAAATTGTTTCCACCAGTTTGAAGTTTAGTGGTTTAGAAAGTCTTAAAATTCCCAAGCAAGTTGTAGGGAGAACAACAGAAGAAAAAGTAAAGGGAACAATATAACAACTCTTTACATTGTGTGAGAAGTAGCTTTAATTTCTCAATCTGCTTTCAAGAACAAAGAAGTTTAAGCTCCTAGTGAATGCAATAAAATCAATCTGAACTTTGGCCAATAGACTCGCAGGCAAAAATATGCCTGAGCCGTACCTCAAAAGATGAATGAATGCTCATGAGTTCTGTTAACAAAAGTTTTAAGTAAGAGTCATTTTTATGATTCCGTGCTTGACTTTTTAAGTAAACTAATTATGCATTATCAATCTATGATTATTTAAAAATTTTACTACATCAGTGAATACGAATTGATTTCGAACTCTTTTCAAAATGAATGAAACTTATGTCCAACTTTCAAGGTTCTAAAAATACACAAACTTCTTACATAAGAGAAAGTTTTCAGTGACATATTGTAATTTGCAGAATCTTATAGATTGGCCCAGAGGCTTAATGTGGCCAAAATATATGGATTCTTGGTTCTATTAAGCAAATCTTATCCATGCACTAAAAATACTACCTGATGTTTTGTTTATCTTTTTAGAATTTATCTACTTATTTAGAATGTGTACACATACCATGGCAGGAGAGTAGAGGTCAAAGGACAATTTGCAGGAGTTGGTTCTCACTTCCCACCACATGGGTCCCAGGAATGGGCTCAGGTCATCAGGTTTGGCAGCAGGTATATTTACACACTGAGCCATCTTGTCAGCTCACAACCTGATGTTTAAAAGTACATATTGTAGCTGGGTGTGGTGGTGCACACCATTAATCCCAGCACTCCGGAGGCAGAGGCAGGCAGATATCTGGGAGTTCGAGGCCGGCCTGGTCTCCTTAGCGAATCCAGGCCAGCTGGGACTACAGGGAGACCCTGTCTCAAAAAGACCCCCCAAAAATAGCTCATATTGTATGGGATCACTTTTATTAATACCTCTATGACTAAATTTCAGTTACAAGAAAAAAACAGAAGTTTTGGATTAAACATTCTATTGTAAGTTTTGACTGTATATATATTTATTTATCGTTCTTTCATTCTTTTCATCACATTCAGCAAACATCGAGTTCCTCTGATATGGCAGACTTGTAAGTGATGAGGCAGGGCAGATAGAACACATAGCAATTATCAAAACCTCTGAATTATTTTCAAAGAGCAATGTGAAACCTCTGAAGGGTTTTAATGTTGAAGATGTAACCTAATTCATGTGCTCTTCTAAGGTTATGAAAATGAGAAAGGATTTAAAAGGAGGGACAAGGAATCAAACCAGCTACAGGTAGTGCTGACACCTTCCCTCCTTTCCAGGTTTCTGATACAGTTTCACATACTTTGGCATGACTTAGAGTGTCTCAGGTCCCTTCCAGGTGATGCTAGCCCCCTTGATATATGGAAATACATTTCTTATAACTGAATAAGGTGTCTTACAATTCTAGAATTTTCCATATTTAAGAGTTTGTCCTGAAATTTCTATATAAAACAGAGAAGAGTCCAGAAAGTCTAGTAAGTCAGCCTCCAAAACTACAAAGAAGCAACCTGAAACTTCATTTCAGCTTGCAAAATACATGGTCATAGCATTCAGGGTATCTAACTCAGTATCGAACAGTCAATAAGTTTAAGTCACTTAATATCTTTATAAAATCTACTTTCAGATAACTTTTGAAAATGTAAGAAGACTGAGAAAGAAATGACGTCAATTCCCTTGTCATTTTGGGGTACTTTTTCTAGAACTGCATGCATTTGCTTTCATTTTGGGCTCATCAGCCAGTTTTCAAGGCAATCTGAGTTCACATTTTGTAAAAGAGTCTGCAAGAAAATATTCTGCTACGGGACTTGGGACAAAACCAAGATAAATGACAAACTTGTCCATTTCTCCCATGCCTAAACACACTCTTAGGAATCCATCCAAGAGAGCGCATTGTTGCTGGGAGCTGGCTGCTCTATCCACACCCCTGCTCTTGCCCCTCTCCTTCCTCTTCCCTGTGCTGTGTGTTATCACTTCAACTCTGAATTCTTTCCCTGCTAAGCTGACTCTACTCCAAGGATCTGTTCTCAGAGTGACTCTATTGCAGTTTGAATATCACAGACTAAGCTTTTGAAGAAACTAGAGATCTCTTCTGTCAACTTCCTTATTGCTATCTGTAGACATTTTTATTTTTCAACTTCTTCACTTAAACTTTATATCTTTTGTTGAGAAGAGTACATGTGATAAAGTATTGGCAATTGGAGCTAATCCTTCAGAATACTTTCTGGTTGGAATCAAAGTTCAAAATTCATGTTGTAATCTGAAAGAAAAGGAAAATTAAAAATCAGTAAATATTTGGTAAAATAATAAAAATTAGTTTTTAAACTTTAAGTTATCCTGGAATAAGAATAAATTATAAAGAAATTTTAATTTTAATTCACTCAGTGTTACTGGAATAGTAAAAAATAGAAGTTTGTTATAGGCACACACACACACACACAAAATGGAACAAAAGAATTATTTTTTAAACCAGAGAAAGGAATGTAATATAGGACTTGGAGACGACTGACTTGAGATCTAAAGTTGTTTTTCTACCCACACTATCTTGCCGCTCAGATGATTCCTTGTCTAATATGATAATTTAGTTCCCCTGTGACCCAGCTGCTAGATAGTTATTTTACTATTTGTAGCATTTATAGGATCTGTTCTAGAGGAAAATGGTCTTTTGAGAAGTAATTGTCACTACTGATCTTTCATCAGATAACCCCTGTATTGGCATGGCCTTAGTAGAATGAATTTGAGGAGGATTTTTCTGATGATAAAGCTAACCTAACCCGATTCCTTGCTTTAACTTAGCTCGGAAGCATTCACTGCCTCCATGTACTCACAGAGAAGGGTACAAATTCAGTCTCTGTTACCTGACTTCTGTACCATTTTCAGCACCAGCCTACGTTACCAGCTGGAACATTTCCCATGTATTTGTATTGAATTCTCCAAGTACATCAAGATCATCTAATGGGTTCTTTACCCACCATCATTTTGTTTTCTCAGTGGTCTTATGCCAGAGCATCTCTGGTTGCAGCAATTCAGTGAATGGATGTGCCATCTTTAAATCACTTATTGGGCTTTACTTGGCCTAATGAACTGCTGTTTTATGATTAAATCACTTGCTAATTGCCTGTGTTTCTGTGGTGTGATATTCTCAAGAACTCATCTAGCACCAACCTGAGATGTGGGTGAGGACCTAGATTTCTTTACCAGTGAGTTTGGCTTCATCACAACCTAATTTCCATAACTATATATGGGACTTAACATGTGCCCTCTCAGAACTTTCTAAGTTATTTTGAAACTCCATCAAGCACTTAGTGATCAAAGGTTCTTGGGTTTGTTCCTTTCTTTTTGTTGTTGTTATTTCTAATGTGTAAAGAATTATCCTAGATGTTGAAGAAACAGCAATGAATGACACAAAACAAATGTGTAACAAACTCTGGTGGGAATCAAAATTTGTCCCAGAGGATTTAAATTAAATGATTTTAATGAAAAGACTACTTAGGTATGTTTGAAAATGCTTAGGAAATAATGAAGGGAATTTACATTCCCCCAGGTCCAGCCACAGTAATGAGCTACTGCCATAGCTAATGATAAAAGGGGAAGGGATTCATCATGAAAGATGATGAGGAAGGTTTCTTATAAAGAACCATGAGGAAAACTGATGCCATCTAACAAAACTGAGGAAATGCCCCAATCTTTCTCCTCTCCTATTTCTGTAACCTACCAGAGATTTCCCCCTCCGGTGCACCTGAACTGGAATGTAAGGGTAGGAAAGTTGAAGGATGTAGACTTAGCTTCTGGTGTCCTAGTGTAGAGCCAAGAGTATAGGAGAATCACAGAATGGAGTTAAATGAGGGATATTCATCACATGGATCTTATCATGAACTAAAGCAAAAAGATTTTTTAAGAATTAAATTAGGGGCTGGAGAAATGGCTCAGCAGCTAAGAGCACTGACTGCTCTTGCAGAGGACCCGGGTTCAATTCCCAGCACCCACATGGTGGCTACAAACCGTCATTAACTCCAGTTCCAGGGGAATTCAAAGCCTCCTTCTGACCTCCACGGCATTGTACAACATGGGTGCAGTCACATACATGCAGGCAATACACTCATACACATAAAATAAAAATAATAAAATATTTTTTAAAAATTAAATTAAAATAATGGAATATAGCAAAATATAGTTCATATGGACATGAGCATAATAAAGGAGATGGACCTGGACAGAAAGGATAGAAAATGGTCTTCAACAAGGAGACTGAAAAAGCTCAGAAACAGCATATGACAAGAAGTGTGTGCCAATTTAATAAGGAGAAATGCTCCTTTTGAATCTCGGTACACTGATATAAAGGAACATGCATGACATCACCAAGGTCACTCATCAGCCTGCTCTCTGTCCTCACTCTGGACCAGTCACACCCGCTGGCCTGAGTTTACATGCATAATCACATTCCTCCTCTTTCTATATATTATTAGTTTTATTTTCAAAATTTATGTCTGATCGCATATAGTCATTCTTTTTTTTTTTTACTCAAAGGGATGTTTTTAATTCTGTAAATGTGCAGCATTAAAAAACCCTCTTTCTTGATTAATTACATTGTGATCTGAAACCTTTTTGTGTGTGTACAATGATCCAATAAAATTTATTGAGACCTACTTACTCTGTGGCCAACAAAATGCCTCAGATCCCCTGATGCTTATAGAGCTTGGGTTATGGTCTTACACATGATTGATTTCTAATAAAATACTATTTGTGGTTTTGAAAGGCATTTCTACAGAAAAAAAGTTTTGCCTAATAGATTATTAATCTTAATTATGCTGCTCAAATCTTTCATATATGTGCTGATTTCATTATCAATAACATTAATACCAAAATCTCTCATAATAATGCTGAAAATTTTTGCTTGACCCTAAAATTTTGTCCATGGTTTCCTTTCTATATTTTTAATCTTCTTTATTATATTCTTAAGGGGATTTGAGTTGGCGTTGAAATATGATACTCTTTTTGTCAAAGTTCCCTAGCTATTTGCCTAGTATTGTCATTTTAGTATAAAATTGGTAGTTTTGTTAGTCAAAAAAATCAGTAATTTCACATAATTTGATCTAATAGTTTTATCAGTTTTCTCTTTTTTCTCTTTGTGGTTTCTTATTAGTCTCTTATAAATAAATAGTACAGTACATGGGTTGGTCTTGTCAAAGCATGTACTAAGATAAATCTATGCAATTTGACAGTGCTTCCCATATATTTTCATTTATTTCTATTGACCTGTCATGAAGTTTCTCTGTGTCCCAACAATTTTTCTCTTTTACGTTAAAAAGTGCAATGGCCCACAATAGGATGACCCAGTGGATGAACCCACACCCATGTGCACACAGGCAGCACTAATTGGATTTAGTGGATTATAAAAAAAAAAAAAAGAGGCCATAAGTTGGAAAGGGGTTTAGGGTTCTGGTAGGAGTTGGAGGAGGGGGGTTAGGAGTGCTGTGGCCCATTATCCCTATAGATAAATAACAGAGATATAAATAACTGGGTTATAATTGGATTTGTTTTTTCCAGCAATTAAAGAACTAAAAGGCAGGAAACACTCAGACTAGCAGACAGCAAGAAACAAACTTTTATTGAAAGATAAAGAATCACATTATATACACATTCACACAGAGAAGTTTTTTACAAGTGGAGAGGGGGACATGAAAACTGGAAATCCAAAGGCTCCCAGGAAAAGCCTGGGTTTTAAGGGTCTTGATGGTTTCCACCCCCATAATTTTGGATTGGTCAACTTAAATGAAGAAAAGAAGGCTGATAGGTCACAGCTCCAAGCTGAGATATGTCCAGGACTACCTGATTCTCAACAGGTCAGTTAAAGGGACCCTGTGCCTGTATAATTTCCCTCTCTTCCCACCAGTGTGCAGCTGTGGCCACCAATGTTCTTTGTAACATTCATCTTTCTGGAGTTCTTATTAGAAAGCATGCTGGCCCATATTATAAATTTCCTTGTTCAGCAACCTCCTTTTTCTTTATTTAGTTGCTACAGTTATCCTCTGCAACATTTTCATTAAGTTTTTAAAAATTATTTATTTACTTAATCACATGATTAGAAGAAGCATTTCATTACAGCATTAACATATTCAATAAAAATTTTCAGAGCAAAGATGTATCTCTGTCAATATTGTCTTTAAATTTTTAGGTTCACAGTTGAATTAATACAATTATACAATATTGAACTCAGTATAAACCCTATAAGACATAAAAGTGAATGAGGTTTTAACCTTCAGAAAAGATTTCCATTTCAAAAGATATGGTTTCATACAGAAAAATCCATTTTTAATGCTACTAAAACATAGATATTTGCACATGCATCTCTAATCTCTATGTATCTGATTATTACTAGTCACAGTTGGTTCCTTCATGAGATCCTTGGCACCTGAGCATGGATATATAATCATAGGGAAGATTTCAATGGTAATGTGTTTCACCTCTACTGATTAACATGGAGCAAATTTTGTGCTTCTTCCTCAAATATAACTCACTTTTTAAAAATTTGTTGATTTTTTGTGTGTATTTCATACAGAAAATCCCAAACAATCTTATTCATCTATATACCCACATCCCAAATGGCACCTTCCCATAGTCTCCCCTCACTCCCACTGGAGCCCATATACTCTGTAATCCCTGGTACTGTCCACTGTGTTGTCGGCACCCCCAGCCATTCTCCAGTGCTTGTCCACCTGCTGAATCTAATCAGCCTATCTAGAGTTCCTTATTTTAGGAAGATCAGCTCTTCCTCATCTAGCAGCAATCAGTTGCCAATATTCCTTTAGATAAGATTGGGGTCTGCTGTTCATTTTCCCAGTTCTATGCTGGCTTACTATCTAGGAATCTCTTGGGCCACCCTGGCCCAAGAAGGAAGGTATTTCCTTCCTGGTATTGTTTCTTGTTATATAGCCTTTAGCTATACACATGGACTCTTGAAGAATTATACTGATCACTTTAATCTTTGGTTATATGTTCTTTTGGGGTGTTTAAGACCCTACAGTTGGCCCAGATAAAACAATTCAGTTTTACTCTTAAGGTTGTTTGAGGATCTGTTCCTCAGGGGTCACATGGGCTTGGGAGGAGCCCCTGACTCCTTTCTTTTACCAGTTCTGTCTATGTGAAGATAAGTCAAAGGTCCTACTTGACTGACTGTGACTGGCTTCACTTGGAAGCATGGAGGAAATGTTTCTTCTGTGTTGACCCTCCTCTTTGTAGACTGGACACTGGTTAAAGTCCATCTTGAGGGTTCTCCATGGCCTCCTTGATCAAGAGGACAGGTGATCCACCACAGTTAGAGGACATTTTGAGAGATGCTCATAGTCCCCTGGAGCTTAGTCGACCTAGGTGGGCAAGGAGCAAAAACTGTCCTTTATGTCTCTCTGATCAAATTAGTATAGGCCTTGAAGTATTGCTGTTAGACATCCAAGAAGGTTAGTTCTACCAGTCTGGTACTTTTAATTACCATGTGCTATGTAGATAAAACTTGGGCAAAGACCAAACATTCTCAGATAAACCTTACCTAGACATGTATTATATTCCTTGAGCTAGTTGTATGTATAATTTGTCAGTAGGTTGTTCAATTAATATTGCTCCCTCTGTTTTTTTTAAACTAGCTGGGTATTATTTATATCTTGCCTTGTCTAACTTTTTGCCCATGGTTTCCCCATTTAAAGTACCCCCATTTTTTCCATGTCTCCCTTAATAATACCCTTCTCCTATGGTCCTACCTCTCTTGAGCTCCTTCTTTCCCTTTATCCCCAAAGTTCCTTGTATAACCCTCCTGACCCCCCTCCCCTTAAAATAACCTAATTTTTATCCCTATATCCCTTATTAATGCCTGTTTCCTACTATTCTTCTCTTTCAGATTCTTTCTTTTCCTTTACCTCACTGGTTACTTTTCATTATGCTGGTTCCTGTAGTTATGCCTGGATACATACTCACTTATAAGGATTTAGTTTTATGATCCACATATGAGGGAGAACATATGTTGTTTTCTGTATTTTGTTTTTTTGTTTTTTTTTTTTTCTGAGTCTGTGTTACTTCACTTAGTATAACAGTTTCTAGTTCCATCCATTTACCTCCAAATTTCACGATTTCATCTTAACAGCTGAGTAAAACTCCATAGTATAAATGAACCACATTTTCATTATACACTCGTCAGTTGAGGGACACTTAGGTTGCTTCCATCTCTTAGCTATTGTGAAAAAAGCAGCAACAAACATGGATGCACAAGTGTCTCTGCACTAGGATGAGTTGTTTGGGTATATGCCAAGGAGTGGCATAACTGGGTCAAATGGTAGGTTCATTTGTAATTTTTAAGTGTTCTCACACTGGTTTCCATAGGGGTTGAAAAAGTTTGCCATCCCATCAGCAGTGGATGAGTGTTCCCCTTTCCCCACATCCTCTCCAAAATTTGGTATCATTTGTTCTCTTGATTTTAGCCAGTCTGACTGGGGTAAGATGAAATCTTAAAGTAGTTTTAATTTGCATTTGCCTAATTGCTAATGATGTTGAACACTTTTTAAGATGTTTCTTAGCCATCTTTACTTCTTCTTTTGACAATTCTCTGTTCAGTTCCTTAGCCCATCTTTTAATTGGGTTACTTCCTTTCTTGATTCTTTGATTTTTGATTTCGTTACATATTCTGGATGGTAAACCTCTGTCAGATGTGTCGCTGGTGAAGATTTTTTCCCATTCTGTGTGTTTTCTCTTCACTTCTTTGGTTGTTTCTTTTGATATACAGAAGCTTTTTAGATTAATGAGGTCCCATTTGTTGATTCTTGACCTTGTTTCCTGAGCAATTGATGTCCAGTTTAAAAAATCCTTTCCTACACCTATATCTTATAGGTTACTGCCAATGTTTTCTTCTAACAATTTCAGAGCTTCGGATTTCACATTGAGGTCTTTGATACATTTGGAATTGACTTTTGTGCAGGGTGAAAGATAGGGGTTTAGTTTCATTCTTCTACAGGTGGAGATCTAGGTTTGCCAGCACCATTTGCTGAACATGCTGTCTTTCCTCCAGGGAATGTTCTTGTCCTCTTTGTCAAATATCAGGTGGCTGAAATTGCATGTCCTCATATTTGGGTCTTCGATTGTGTTCCATTGATCTATGGGTCTATTTCTGTACCAGTACCATTTTGTTTTTATGACTATAGCTCTCTAATACAGTTTAAAGTCTGGTAGAGTAATCCTCCTAGTATTGCTCTTAGTGCTCAGGGTTGCTTTGGCTATCTGAGGACTTTTGTGCTTCCACATGAATCTTAAGATGATTTTTTCCAACTCTGTGAAGAATGTCATGGAGATTTTAATTGGCATTGCATTTAATCTATAACTGGTTTTTGGTAGGATGGTCATTTTCACAATATTAATTCTTCCAATCCATGAGCATGGGAG
>NW_008341187.1:1972444-1995885 GCF_000622305.1 Nannospalax galili | reverse complement strand
AAGGGGAGTGTTTCCATGTGCTCTTTCTCTGATTGCTTGTTATTGGTATAGTGAAAGACTACAGATTTTTGTAGATTAATTTTGTAACCTGCCACTTTACTGTACATGTTAATTTCTATGAGTTTTCTGGTGGAATTTTTGGCATCTCTTAGGTATAATATATCATCTGCAAAAGGGATAATTTGATCTCTTCTTTTCTAATTATTACTCCTTTAATTTCCTTCTCATGTCTTATTGGTCTTGCAAGCGTTTCAATTACTATGTTAAAAAGAAGTGGAGACCATGGATAGCCTTGCCTGGTTCCTGATTTTAATGGGAATGCTTCCAGTTTCTCTCCATTTATAATAATGTTGGCTGTGGGTTTGTTGTATATGGCTTTAATTATGTTGAGGTATGTTTCCTCCAGTCCAGTGCACCCTAGGACTTTGAACATAAATGCATGCTGAATTTTGTCAAAGGCCTTCTCTGCATCTATTGAGATGACCATGTGGTTCTTGTCTTTGAGTCCATTTGTATGATTTATGATGTTTATTGCCGTGCGTATATTGAACCATCCCTGCATTTCTGGGATAAAGCCCACTTGATCATGGTGGATGATCTTTTCGATTTGTGTCTGTATTCAGTTTACAAGTATTTTGTTGAGAGTTTTTGCATCTATGTTCATTAAGGATATGGGTCTATTATTTTCTTTTTCAGTCGTATCTACACCTGGCTTTGGTTTTAGGGTCATGCTGGCTTCATAGAAGGAATTTGAAACTTCTCCCTCCATTTCTAGCTTTTTGAACAAATTAAGTAGTATTGGATGTCGATCTTCTTTAACTGTCTTGTAGAATTCTGCTATAAATCCATCTGTTCCTGGCTTTACTTTTGGGTGGGAGCTTTTATATTACTGTTTCAATTTCCTTATGTGTTATGGATCTGTTTAAGCTGTTGATCTCTTCTTGGTTTAGTTTTGGTGGTTCCCATGCTTTTAGATACCTGTCCATTTCTTTTAGCTTTTCAAGCTTTGTAGGTTTTATATAGGTTTTTAAAGTATTCCCTTATAATGTTCTGGATCTTTTTGGTGTCTGTTGTGATGTTTCCCCTTTCATCTGTGATTTTGTTGATTTGGAGGTGCTCTTTTTTTCTTTTGGTCAACTGGGCTAGAGGCCTGTCAGTCTGGTTTATCTTTTCAAGGAACCAGCTCTTGGATTCATTGATTCTTTGTATTGTTGTCTTTGTTTCAATCTCATTAATTTCTGCTTTGATTTTTGTTATTTATTCTTGTCTTCTGGGTTTGGGCTTCATTTGCGGTTGCTTTTCAAGTGTCTTGAGTTGCAATGTTAAGTCATTTATTTGTGTTCTTTCTGATTTTTTAATGCAGGCACTTAGAGCTATAAACTTCCCTCTAAGAAAAGCTTTTAGCATGTCCCAGAGGTTTTGTTGTATTGTAGTGTCCTTATCATTTAGTTCCAGGAATACTTTTATTTCTTTCTTAATTCATCCTTTTACCCATTCATCATTCAGGAGTGTGTTGTTTAATCTCAATGTGTGCATGTAGTTACTAGGGTTTCTTCTGGTGTTGATTTTAAGCTTTATTGCATTGTGGTTTGATAAAGCATGGAAATATTTCAATCTTTTTTTATTTGTTGATGTTTTTGTTTTGTGCCCCAGTATATCATTAATTTTGGAGAAAGTTCCATGGGGCACTGAATAGAAAGTATATTCCTTGGTGCTTGGGTGGAATATTCAGTAGATGTCTGTTAGGCCCATTTGAGGTATGGTATTGTTTAATTCAGATGTCTCTCTGTTGATTTTCTGTCTTTTTGAGCTATCCAATGGAGACAATGGGGTATTGAAGTCCCCCACTATTAATGAGTTGGGATTAACCTGGGTCTTAAAGTCCTGTAGTACTGATTTCATGAAGTTTGGTGCATCAGAGTTTGGTGAATATATGTTCATGACTGTAATTTCTTCTTGGTCAATTGTTCCTTTGATTAGAATGAAGGGGCCCTCATTATCTCTTCTGATTAGTTTCAAAGTCTATTTTATCAGATATTAGAATTGCAACACCTGCATTTTTCTTAGTATCATTTGCTTGGTATATTTTTTTCCATCCTTTCACCTTAAAGTAGTGCCTGTCCTTCAAAGTGAGATGAGTTTCTTGCAGACAACAAAAAGATGGGTTTTGCTTCCTAACCCATGTAACTAGTCTTTGTCTTTTGGCTGGGGAGTTCAGTCCATTGATATTTAAAGTTATTAATGAAAGACATGCATTGATTCCTGTCATTTTTATTTCTGTTCACATTCTTAAGTTTAGCTGTGCATTTCTATATTTATACCTTAATTATGTTTCTTTCCATAACCCCTTGGGTATAGTCATTCCTTTCTTCAGCTCTTTGTATTGCTTCAAGAACTCACTGAAAGGCTGTTTTTGTGGACGTTAATTCTTTCAGCCCATTTATGTCATGGGAGATTTTTCTCTCCCCTTTGACTATAATAGACATTTTGGCTGGGTAAATCCGGGTTAGCATATGTGGTCATTTAGAACTGTGAATACTTTGGTCCAGGCTCTTTTGACTTTCATAGTTTGCACTGAAAAGTCAGCTATAATTCTGATGGGTTTTCCTTTATATGTGACTTGTTTTTCTTTTGCAGCTTTCATATTCTGTCTTTGTTCTGTATGTTTAATGTTTTTATTATGATGTGCCATGGAGAGTTTCTTTTCTGGTCCTGTCTATTTGGTGTTCTATATGCTTCTTGTATTTTTATGGGCACATCTTTCTTTAGTTGGGAAATTTTCATCTACAGTACTGTTGAAGATCTGGTCCATACCATTATCCTGAGATTCTTCTCTTTCCTGTATGCCTATGATTCATAAGCTTGGTCTTTTAATGGTGTCGCACAATTCCTGCATATTCCATTCTTCTGTTTTCTTAAATTCTTCATAATCTTTGCTTGGTGGTCTGATTCATCCACTTTATCTTCCAGTCTTGATAGTTTGTTTTCCATTTCATTCATCCTATTGGTGATGTTTTCTCCTGTCATTTCTAATTGGCTTATTGAGTGTTTCATTTCCTTCTTCATTTTAGCCTAAGCATTCTTCAGTATTTCGAACTCTTTTCTGAATTCATTTAGAAGTTTATCCCTATCTTCCTTCAGTTCTTTGATTTCTCTCTTTGTGTGTTCTTTAAATTCACTGAGTTCTTTTATCATGTTTATAGTTGTTTTTCTAAGTCCATGTCTTGTGTTATCTCTAAGGGGTTTTCACTGTACTCCTCTAAAGGACTGGTGGTATTTGGTGGGGGTATATTATTTTGATTTTTCATGGTATTTTTTCTCTATGACTTTGACATGTGGATTTATTTTGTAGATTCTGGTTCTTGTGTGAGACTCAAGTCTTCCTTTGTTGAGTTTAGGTCTGCTTCTTTTTGTAAACTTTGTGTGTCTTTGTGATTTTCTTTTTGGGCATGAAAAGCTGGTTGGTCTAGGCTTCAGATTCTCTCTTGATTTTATATTGGAGTGGCCAAAATGCTTTCATCTTGCTGCTCAAGAGTTCCCAGAGCGGCCCAAGTTGGATGAGGAACAGATGCTCTCAGGCTTTCTCCTAAGGTCTTTATCCTTCCAAGAAAGATGCTGGCCTCAGGAATTTGAGGGCTGGGCTGGGCTGGGAGCAGGGCCCAGGAAAGATGCTGGGCCCCAGGGATGCAAAGGGAAGTGGGGCCGAGAAGAGGCCTGAGGACTCCTGGGGACTACAGGGAGGAATTGGGTTGGTCTGGGTGCAAAGGATCAGTAGGGAGTTTGGGCCAAGAGGTCAGTCCAGAGGTCTGGGGTGTCATGACAAGAGATGGGCCAGTCCCCCTGCTAGGAGGAGAGATGGAGTGGGGGAGCTGGGTGTGTGAATAGGCTGGGGGAGCCAAAGTGCAGTAGGCACAGCAGCCAAACTTACCCAGGCAAGCTGCTGGCTCCAGGAAGCTGTTTCACTAAATTTTAAGTTCATTTTCAATTCTAGAATTTCTAGAAGCTAGTGCTTTCTTAATCACATTGTTTAATAGCATGGTAAGTAAAGCACATGAACAATTATCCTAAGAGCTGTTAAAAGCAACCACAAGATCGTGGTATTAAAACTTGATACTAATTCAGAAGAAACAAATTGACCTATACACCAGGATATTTATGAGATAGAGTCATATCTCAAAATTAAGATGCTAATAAAGATGGCAACACATGTCAGCCTGGTTAGTAAATGATGATAGGAAAACTGCTCATAAAGGAGAAAATCTACATCTATTATTACATGCCAAAATGGAATTCAGAAATATTTTAAAAAATCAAGAAAATCCATAAATACTGAAGATGTTGTACCTTAGGGATAGGGAAGAATGTTGTAAAAAAAACCCCTCCCCCATTACATCAATTACTAGATTGAGTCACATAAAAATTAAGAAATTCTGAGAATAAAAATAGTAGAAAGATGTCACAGATAATTTACTTGTCTAAAACCATAAGGAAACTATCATCTAGAATATATAGGTGACTCACTCATATGAAAAAGGAATTCCAAATTTAAATATAGGCAAAAGATGTTCAGGTTAATATGTAACTAAATAAACTCAAAAACTTCACAAAAATAAACGAAAAGATTCTCAAATCAGAGGAATGAAATTTTAAAGCAAAGGAAATATCATGTTAGACCTATCAGATTCTAAATAGAATGTTCAGTGAAAAACTTGGAATCACAGTATCATGTATGAATATTTCAACCACATGAAATAAGGCATAGTTTACACCAATATTTTAAAATATAATAAGGCATTAAATATGTGTTGGGAAATGGGAATAAACCAGGGACTTTGCAGAGAGACAAGTGGCTGATAATGGACAAAATTGCTAAGGAAGCCTTGTCTCATAACACAAAGCAAACTGCCATGTGAGTCACCACGTCATCCTGGATTTCCACATCTCTCTCAGGAGTCCTACCCCCAGGTTACCTGGTTTGGATGCTTACTATCATCCAAACTCTTTGCTTCCTTGTGATTTCCTAAGGTCCTGAAGCAGCTACTCAGTTGTGTTAGTCAGGATTCTACAGAGGAACAGAACCAATATATATAGAGAGAGAAATAGATGGCAGATGATAGATGATAGATAGATGATAGATGATAGATAGATAGACAGATAGATAGATAGATAGATGATAGACAGACAGACAGATAGATGAAAGATAAATAGATATTTGCTAGTTGGCTTTACAAGAGGCTGAGTAGTCCAACAATGGTTATCTGCCTGTTACAGAGCAAGAACATCTGGTATCTTATCAGGCTCAAATTAGAAACCTTCAAACAAGACAGATCAATGATACATCTCTACTCTGAGGCTAAACTTCCCTTGTTTGACCCATATTGAAAGACTGGGGAACCTGAGACAGTTGTCAGAGGTGATAGCAGCAGCAATAGATTCACTCTGTCAGGAAAAATGGAGCTTGCATGAGCACGCTGACTTTCTAAAATTAGCATGTAAAGTATTAGATATCATAATGGTATTTTTGAACCAGTATGATTTTATTGATTCTCCTTCCCTTTCATCTCTCCCACCCCCTGCTACTCCAGATCCCTTCTTGTAACCCCTCCCCAAGTCTCTTTTCATACAATATATATTTTGTTTTATTTTTGTGCCTTTCATACAATATATTTTAGTCATATTTAGACCCCCTTCCCCACCTGCACCCCCCAGATGTCCCTCGGTATGAGTTCATCTGCTGGAGCCTGGTCAGCCTACCTAGCATCACTCCTTTCAAGAAGACCAACTCCCCCTCACCTAGCAGTGATCAGCTGCCCACAGAATGGTAGCAGCATGCACAAGACCCATTCACACTCAAACCAGATGCAAACCCAGAACAGAACTGAGGAAATGGGTAAGAAGCTCCTAACCTTAGCTGAAGAAATATTGGAAGCTGATTCCCCAGACTCTTTTCCTCTTTCATGTACCCTATGTCCTTTGGTCTACCTTCCATCCTTCTGTCCTTTTTCATCATTTATTTTTTCCCTCTCTTGCTCTTTTTTCTAGTTTTTAGGCTTTACTTACATTTACAGGTGTGTGTGTGTATGTGTGTGTGTGTGTGTGTGTGTGTGTGTGTGTGTATGTTTGAGTATCCTGAATATATATCCTGAAGATTCACATACACACACACACACACACACACACACACACACACACATCCCTCAGGCTAGGATCTGTGTATGAGAGAGCACATGGTCTTCTGGCTTTGGATCACCTTGCTTAATATTATGCTTTCCAAAGGTTTTATATCATTTGTCAAACTTTATGTCAGACCACATTTTAATAGCATTAGAAATATTTACTCTAAAATGTGTATGTCTAAAGGTATGATTTCAGTATAAGGTAGAAGGCCTTTTATATTAAAGACAAAGAGCTAACTTGATTATTGATAAGATTTTAACAGGCTGAACAGGCAATATTTTACTTTTTAAATGCTATTTAAATTTTTTATCTTTCTGTGACTATGTATATTTATTTTCATATTGTTCACGTGGAGCAAATTACCTATAATTCAGTTACATGACCTTTTGGTCATATCAATTAAATCTTCCAAGTTAGCACAAATTCCCTTTAATTCATAATGTAACTAAAGTTTAAAAAAGTCATATAAACAATCTTAGTCTGATATTATTTGTTTAATTTTTATATCAGCTTTGATTCTATAAATGATCTAAAATAATTCCTTTTGCTGGGACTGGAGAGGTGGCTCAGTGGTTAAGAGCACTGACTGCTCTTGCAAATGACCTGGGATTGATGCCCAGCACCCACATGGCAGCTAACAACCATCCATAATTCCAGTTCCAGAGGATCTGATGCCTTCCTCTGACCCCCATGGCATTGTCCAACACAGGTGCACTTATGTACATGCACTCATACAGATAAAATAAAAATAAATATTCTATTACTTAGAAAAGTAGGCTGGATCTCAGGTATGGTAGTACCAGTTCCATGGCACTGCTGCACCCTCGTAGATATTACCCTCATTGGGGAGATGATCCCCTAGGTTCTTCTATCCCTAAAACATCTGGAGGCATGATTACTTCTTACGGCTGGAAGATGTTATTGATATCTGGTGGATGGAAACCCAAGGTATGGATAGTGCATAGAACGCTTCCTTCCAAATAGTTACCCAAACCAAAATGTCAACAAGGTCAAGTTTGAAAATCCATGCCCCACACTAAGACAGGTTTTGGCCAGTTGCTAAAAACAGATCTATAATAGAAATTGTGGCCATTAAAAATTAAATTTTATCTAGTTTTTGGACTGACATGTGCAATCACTTCTTATGCTCAAGGAAGGCAGATGCCCTGCACTCACCATGGAGTCATATCTCAAGCACTTAAGTTTAAAATAGTATTAAGTCAGCAATACACTTTACACATATAACATACTGAGGAACACAGCTTAGCAATAGGGCACATTGTTTAGTCTCAGTGATTCACCTTTGGCATCCTGGGACTGAACGGGAACTGAGACTCATTGTCACTGCCCAGTATCACAAAGGGGCTCGGTATATTGGTACTGACAACAATCGCAATTCAAAATCTGAAGTACAGCTCCAGCTGAATGTGTGTTGCTTTCACACTATCATATCTTTAGGAAACTGCACATGATCTTTCTAATGTAAAACAGCACTCAGTTCTGCAGTTAATACATTTTGAGGGCATGGGAAGTGCAAGTGGTTTTAAAGGAAAGCACCCTACCCACAAAGCGGGAAGAGGAAAGAAATCATGGAGACAGGTGGTAGTCCATTAAAAATATCCTAAGCAAAGGAGGGAAGGAGCATAGGCAAGAGACAGTGACATGTGCTGCTAAGTCATTTTTTAATTTATACTTTTTATTAAATCTTTGTGTATTTCATACAGAACATCTTATCATCTTTATACCCCTTCCCGTATCCACACCCCCATACATCCCTCAACCAGATTTCATGCATTCTGTCATTTATGTTAAGGCCTATCAAGTCAAGTTATTGTACCCATATATCCCTTGGTGCAAGTTCATCCATTGGAACCTAGTCAACCTATCTGGACTCTCTCCCTTAAAGATCAACTCTCCCCCATGGGTAGCAGTACTCAGCTGCCAATAGTTCTTCAGCTAAGGTTGGGGCCTGCTGCCCATTTCCCCAGTTCCATGCTGGGTTTTTGACTGATTGTATTTGCGCAGCTAAGTCACAGATGGGTCCAGTTCAGAGGGGAAACTATCTCCGGCCTAGGACCATGGGAACCATGAACAGTTCTCACAGGTGACACTGTTTTTCCTCCCAAACCTTCTACTTAGTTTCCTAAGACAATGATGTGGTGGAGAAAGCCACCAATTGACCAGGGAGAATATGAGCAAAATACAAATTGAAAAATGTTTCCAAAAAGAGCAAAAACCCCAAGCAATGAAGTGAGAGAAAGGAGGAGTGAGAAGGAAAAAGGGAGGAAAAAAGATCTGAAAACAATTACAACGAATCAGTCTTGTTAAAGGCATGCCCGAGGTGTTCCATTTTTATGTGAAAGAAAAGAACTGTGAAGTATCACCAACATAAACACTGATTAAAAGAGATTAAATGTCTCAAGATGAAATGTCATAACATTACACAGTGTCAGTTTGCAGTATTCTCAAAATGTTAATGACCTCCAGCTTCAGCTGTTTCTACCATGGGACATTTCCTGGGAAAAAAGCCTCAGCTGCAGCTCCCGGGAGGAGCTGAGCCCCAGCCCATCCTCTCACTGTAAACAGATAAAACATCATTGAAAATGAGTTAGTGACATTTGCCTGTAATTCAGAAGGGGCTACATTTTTTTTAATTTACCAGAAAGTAGCTGAGGTTATCTTACCATTTCAATGTTTTAGACCTGATTCCGTCACTCTGAAACATTCTTTAGAATAATAGTCCTCTGTCTCGAACAGTGACATTTCCCCAGCAACAGTAGCATCTGCAGAGAACTCAGGAAGTGAGAGTTCATTATTTTACAAACTAATTTTGGAAAACAGTTCGGGGTTGGGCCAATTCATAATCACTTTGCCAGGATACTTCTTGGAGTTTTTCAAGAAGTATTAGAGTATATCCTGAGTACTTCCAATTGCCACAATTAGTTTTGCTTCCAAGCAAAAATAAATTTTTTTTAATTTAAAAATAGGCAAACACCCTATGGTCACTTGTCCGATTAGTCATCCTCTCCTACCTATTCTACTGACCCATTTCCCCACACACAGCCAGTACATGTACTTTCCCATCTAACTGGCAACACTAGAACATAGGAACCTTCACATGCACATGTCCACAGCCTAGTAAGATGTATAGCATGAGTGAATAAGGATATTTATGCCTTGTGTAATTTTGTCTGTACTTACTCCAAAAAAAATGTTGATTGAGTTTTTATTCAAGTCTTCTAGTCAGTTCCTTTTGAAAAGAAGTTTCTGATACCTAGGGACTGTGGGGCAGGAGCCACAGAAATAAAACAATATAGGAACAACACTGATAAGGGTCACAGTCCAATGAGAATGCTCAGGGGTTAGCAAGAGGACTATTTAACTGGAGATAAAGAAAAATGATCATGACAGAGAGGGATCACACAACAGGTACCTGCGATTTTTGACAGAATATTGATAAAGATGCATTGAAGAAAGCCCTTTATCTGTCTTTAACTGGAGTAGCCACCAACTGTATGTGACTATTTAATTTGCACTAAACTAAAGTAAAATGTTCAGTGATATCAGCCATATTGCAAAAGCACAAGAACCGAAACCAATATGGTGGCCAATGGAAACCACATTGGATGGCAGAGAAGAACATTTCCATCATTGCGGAATACTCAGTGGGACAACTCTATTTTAAACTGAAGACAGACACAGGACAATCACAGTGGGAAACAACCAGTGCTTTCCAGATGCTTGGAGGCCAGTGAACTTCCCATATTGGCTGGAGTGCAGGGTGTGAATAACACTCTAGTAAAGGTAAGTCTAGACAAGGAAGTTGGAATTAAATTTCTCTGAGACTTGAATAAATTTATTTGGAATCATGACTTGGTTCAGAGCACAGGACTGAGATATAGTTGATTAACTTGATAATGCACATAAAGTGACCTGGAAAAACAACTAGCTGTGGTACTTCCTAAAGGTTCAATGCTCAGTCCACACTCTAGATAAAGTAACTTGGAATCAGTGGGATGAGACTCACGATTCAGTATTTTGTGAATACCTAGCGGTGATTCTGATGCACAAAGGCCTTGAGAGATATACACTGTTTACTGTGCACAGCATCTCATCTCCCATTTCTGTTCCCAATAATGAGTTTCCTTTGTCTTCTCTGTCTATCCTAGCAGAGTTGCCAATCATAATAAGCTGATTTGACACTGGTCACAAAGGGTGGAACTATGATGTGGCAAATACAAATCACAATCCAAATCCAAATTACCACAGTCACATAAGATATAGTTTAGACCACACCAAGTTGAGACTATTCCCAAATCAGGCAAATGAAAGCCTGCTCTGGGATTTCACACACATATTTCTAACTGGGAAGATTATTTTATTAAGGAAGTCAAGAAAGTGAGACTGTGTTTCTCTTAACACCTCTGTAATGTGTTCCTCCCTGTGCACTTTAACCATCATCAGTCTGTTGTATGATGAAAAGTTACCCATGGAAAAATTTACAAAATTCATGGATATGACCAAAGTTGAAGGATTTAAAATTGTGTCAATCAAGAAAAAGAAAAGACCTAATGACTTTGATGGATTTGTGGTAGAGTCCCTGAGGTCACATGTTCCTTTGGATTTTCCTATTATATGATCCAAGAAATTACCCACTAATTTTTATCTTCCTCTCCTCTTCACCTCCTTCTCCTCTTCATTCTTAAATCTGTACAAGGTAAGTAGTAATTAATTAACTAATTAATTAATTAAATTTGTGTGCTTACATGCATGCCATACCATGCATTTGGAGAGAGAGGAAAACTTGAGGGAGTCAGTTCTCTCCTTTCACCATGTGTGTCCTGGGCATTGAACTTGTATTTTCAGGCTTGGCAGCAAGCATCCTTACCCAGTGAACTATCCTACCAGCCCTTGATCATGGTTAATAGTTAAAAACAACTAGCTATAGAATACATGTTTACTAAACCTGTTTGAACATACAACCCTCTTTCTTAGGATATGTTTTAACTACTTGAACATCACAAAACTTCTATCCAACCCAAAGAAAGATTGCCCAAGTAGATACTCTCTGAGTACTATTACCACAGTAAAGTCAATCTGTAAACTTAGATCTAAAGATAACAAGTTGTTTCATGCTAAGAAAACTGAAGAGCAAGGGGGAAGGGCTCAGTATATGAAGATATCTGGAAGGTCAATGGAAAAGAGAATTGAGCCCAGAGAAAGAATACGATCTATTGCCTTTATGTTGCCTTGGTGTCTTGATTAATCTTTGTTGGGTCCATGATTCAGCCCCTAGACATAATTAGCTCCAGTGCCATCTAAGAGCAGTCCTGTCTTAGGTGAAGGTCAAAAACTACTTAAATCGCTGTGCTAGAGTTTTGAAATGAAGAAAGACTTCAAAGTTCATATACCCATATATTAATGCAGCTCATTCTTCTTGCTGTGTTAGATTTCAGATTGTTTCTTTCTTGACCATTTCTGGAGCACAGTTACTAACATGAACCCTAGGTCCTCCTCCAATTCAGTGTGTCACTTCCCCACCTGACAGGTCTCACGTGGCCTGGTTAGGTTATTTTGGACTGATGCACTAGTCATTGTGTAGGGTAAGAGATCCTAAAGACCAGCTTTTACTGAAAGATCTAGCACGACAAAGTCAAAAACCTTTTTCTACCATCCATGTGTTCCCTAGTCTAACTCACTATTCTTTGTACAATTCCTTTGGGATATATTTAAAGGGTCAGTCAGGGCTCAGAATAAGATCCAGTTTTTGATTTCTTGTCACCATGAAAATGCAACCAAGAACTTACTCAGGTCCTTAGCCCAGTCGCCCCAGGTATGAATTAGTGGAGCTTATTTTATTCTGTGTTAATGAATTATAACTCGAGATCAGAGAAAATGTAAGATGCATTAAACATACTTGGTTTGACAGGAAAACCTGAAATGGATCAGGTGTCCTCACAAGAATGGAAATAAGACTATTGATCAGAGAAGAGAATGCCTGGTTCCACACATGGATTTTGTACTCAGCAATTCTATTGCTGGTATAGCCTGTCACTTTTACTTGAAGAACCAAACTTCACCTTATACCCCCTCAGGCATTTTATGTAACTTAACTCAGATGATTTTTAGATGCCAGTATCTATAGAATGTATTCTGTATTTTAGAGAAATTTTACGACATTTTCCATTTATGGTATCTTTAAATGCAGGATTCTGTGGAATCTCTTGCAGTGCAGTAGGCTGCTCAAGATGGTCTTTTGGAAGTTTCCTCCAGTTCCAATAGTAAATGACAATATTTAAATTTTTAAAAAATATGAATGCTGTATGAATACAGAAAAGAAAACTGGAGTGTAAGATAGTAAAACTAATTCAAAGATGAAGACAATGTAAAGGATTTTGTTTTATTCCCATGATCAAAAACAATCTTGTATGATTTTTTTTGAATTTGCTAAGTAAATACACTGGAGGATTGGAAATTAAAAAGAATGATTCAGTTGTCTCTAGTCATTGTGTCAATAACAAAATGATATTTGGTTTTCACTGTGCTTGAAGTTCAAATATCCTGGCAAAGATGAACTCCTATGTAGGAGGAAATAGCAGGCCACTTGATCATAAGGATCCTGTGCATCTTCCCAAATCAGGCTGGTTCACTCAGTGTCACAGAGATTTGGGTACCGTACTAGAAAAGAAATCTTTCCCATGTTGTCTGCCAATTCATTCATCAGATGAACATATATGTCATGGTTTCGGTGAGTATATGTACACACTAAAGTCTGTGGATTTCCAACCTTTTTAATGCACACTGATATCCAATATGGAAATTTGATAAAAGAACATGTAGGAAATCATTTGAGTTATCTCTTTGACTCCTGTCACTCCCGAATGAGACATGTCCCCCACAAAATCAAGTATTTGAACGCTTGGTCCCAGTTGGTGGTACATTTGGGGAGGTCATGGACTCTTTAGGGGGTGTAACCTTTCTGGAGGAAGTGTGTCACTGGGGGCGGGGTAAGCTTCGAGAGTTTACAGCCTTACCCCACTTGGAGTTTGATTTCTCTCTGTGTGTTTGGGGTAGAACGGGATCTCTCAGCTTCTGCTCCAGTGACCTGCTATGCCTCTATTCCCTGATGGACTGTAATCCTTCTGGAACCGTAAGCCAAAATACTCATTCTTCTACAGGTGGCCTTGGCCATAGTATTTTGCCCCAGTGACAGAAAAAACTAAGACAACTCCTTTATAATCCCAGAAGTGTCAATGAACAAGATTTGGAAATTGCTACACCAAATTACCTCCTTTATTGGTGACAAGAGTGACACTCTACAGTAGCCCTGCCAAATGTCTGAGGAATATAATTAATTCATTAAATATTAATGAAATAACTTCCATTAAAGCCAAGAAGCTTTCATGCCTTCCAGAGTATCTAGAAAATTCAAACATTTCTGGAAGGAGAAAAGTTTTAAGCAATTGGGGATTTATTTTGTCAGTTCAATTTATGGCTCAGAAGTTAGGCTGATAGCAAGGCTCTTATAGACAGGGCACAGATAATGGGGATAAAGGAACTGAAATAGACATAACTCTGGAAAAACTACCTTACTTCCAAAGGTTACATATGTCTCACCTAACAGACTATCAGTAGTTTTTAAGTAAAGATAATTATAAAATGGCCAACATTAGAACACATTCTTGTTAGCAGACATTCTCCCAAGTCTTTCTGAATGTACTGACTTATTTTACATATTTATACTTTCATTCCTATATGTATTAATTTTCATGTATTCCATATACCATGTATGGAATAGAAGTACTATTTCAACTCATATTTTAAATTACAAAGCTGAAGCAAAGAGAAGATAAAATCAATGCAGATAAAGACAGACAGAGGAAAGATTTCCATCTAAGCAGTCTAGCTCTAAGGCCTGTGATAACCTCACACAATATTCTGCCTTCCTGGAAGATAGACAGTTGTTTCCTCTAGGCCTTCCAAAGAGTGAGCCCTCTGAACTTTAGTAGTCTAACAATCATGCTCCTTTTGAGTCTGGAAAATACTCAGAGGAAACAATAAAGAGGTGATTCTAGAGCACTATCTGCTTACTGGGAAGGGTGTTTTCCTCCCACTGTGCAGCACACTCTCTGATCAGCTGAATGAAGATTTTTGCTTGGTGAAAGGATAAGTTTTCATGTCTGTCAAGCACAACAGCAAGGGCTGTGCTACAAAATGTCAGAAAATGGTACACACATTAATTTTAATGTATCATTTGTCTTCTGTAGTCGATGGTGAAAAACTGGTCACTGTGAGAAATTTACCCTTTCTCAGATCAGTAAAGCAAAAGGCTTGACTTTGTAATCTGCTCTGTGTCTGCTATAGTGTTGATCAGTATCAGCTTTTGCATGATCTGTCGTAACTATCTTTCAGGGCTGTCATTCAGGGGCCTGAAGCCTGGGCATTTTAATATGGGGGCTCTCCTTTGGAGCAGCTACAAAGCCACATGGAGGTAATCCAAGCAGTATTACATCTAACTACTCCCTTAAATAAAGGGGAATATAAAGTCCAGAGAGATATAACCTGAGGATAAAGATCTCTTAGTAAAGAGAGCAGATTTGAATCCAAGCAAATTGGCACTGTGGTAAACTAATTTGTTTGTTCCTGGCTGTGATTTAGTGCATCTAGAAAAGATTATGAACTTCCACATCTGGTCATGCTGGAGTAATAGAGACCAATTTACCTACCATAAAAAACTAGGACAGGGAAGAATGGTTATTAGATGTTAGAAAATGGGAAGCAGACTATTATGAAGTAAATATCACCACAGTTCCAACTTAAAACTTCAAGCTCCAAATGACTCATCAGTATTGTAAAAATGAGATAATAGGGTTTGGGGTTAAGTTAGCTTTTGTACTGAAAAGTTAGAAACTACAAAGAACACTCCAAAGATACACAGAGGAGACATGTGTAGCCTTCAGCCTGGTCTATGCGTTTTGAGATAAGTTGCCAGTAAAGAATCACAAGACTGGAATATAGAAACCTATCCTTGAATCTCACATAGGATTGGGAACACTAAGTCCTGATCAGTCAGAAACGAGTGATAAGGCAAAGGACATCAAGCACATACTTCAGATGTATTTTGCATCACTGATGGAGGAAAATTAAGCCAAGTGACAGCAGATCTGAACCCATCTTAACAAATACTGAAGGATGCTCAGAGGCATCTGATTCCAGGAAAATCTAACTGAATCTCACAACAGTGTTCAACATTGAAGAAATATAACCGCTCAGTGTTTAACACTGTGTACCACACAATATCTCATATCTAAGAAAACATCGACAGCCATGCAAAGAAGCAGAAGTAGCATACATGACTTTAGAAACTTCAACAAGAAGAAGCTGAGAAATAAAATAGATTATGGAATATACAGAGCTGCTATGAGTACTAGAATCTATGTGTTCAAGAAGGTAGTAGAAAATATAGGCCTAAGGAAAGAAATAAAAACTCCAAAACCTCCAACTCTCTAAAGGAAATATTTTCATACAGCAACTGAAACAGGAAATACACTAAATAAAATCAGCAATAGGTCAGAAGCTACTGGTGAAAATAAATGTATTTGAAGCTTCAGTTAGAGAAACCATGCAGAATGTACCCAAATGTATTTATTTATTTATATTTATTTATTTACTTATTTATTTATTTATTTCTGATAAAAAAATAAAAGATTAGCTGGCTGTGGTGGCACATGCCTTTAATCCCAGCCCTCAGAAGGCAGAGGAAGGTGGCTCTCTGTGAGATTGAGGCTAGCCTCTTCTACATAGTGAGTTCCAGGCAGGCTAGGACTAAAGAGACCTTGTCAAAAAACAAAAATAAAACAAAAATAAATAGAGGATCAATACCATGTGAGACACTGACTAATACTTTACTATGTGAATTTAAAGTTCTAAAAAGAAAGAGAGGAGGGCTGAAGATATAACTTAGTAGTAAAGCACTTGCTTAGCATATGTGAGGCTGTGGATGATTCAATTCCTAGTACCATAAAACAAAAAAAGTGGAAATAGTGTGGGAAAAAAATATTAGGAAATAGTGGCCAAAGCTCCAAATTTAATAAAAAGTACTTAATGAAAATAGGTTTAAAATATTCTTTGAACCTCTAGCAATACCACAAAAGAAAATATGAATATGTATTACATATAATTTTAAAATACTCTGACAATATTAAAAGTAGTAAGAGAACAAAAATATATACTATATTGAGAAAAATAAAAAAAATACAGAAATATTGTCAGAGATGACACAAACTACAAGAAAAGAATAGCATATTTACTGAACTGAAAGAAAAATTGTGAACAGAGCAATATATTTTTCTTGGCAAAAATATTTCAAAAGTGGGGTTTTGAAATAAAGATTTTTTGCAGAAAAAAAGCTTAGAGATTTTATCTTTAGTAAAATGACATTTTAAGAAATGTTAAATGAGGTTCTTCCAACAAAAAGAAATGACACTACATGGAAATTTATCAAAAGAAATAATTTCCAGAAGTAGTAACTGTGTTAGTTTAACTTTTCAAAGTTTTAAGAGGAAAACTTATGCTTTTAAGCAACACTAATTTTTTATAGTTTTATCACATATGTTAAAGTAAAATATATGACAATAATAGCATGTTATACTGCAAAAATAAAATGGAAGTTGTGATAGTTAACTTTGTTAACTTGACACAACCTAGAATTTCCTGGAAAAAGAACATCAAATGGGGATTGTCTGCATTGGGTTGGCCTCCAGGTACCTCTGTGGGGAACTGTTTTAACTGGGTGGATTGAGGTGAGAAGATCCAGCCCACTGTGAATGGCACCATTCCTTAGGCAGGGATTCAAGGGTTCTGAACTGCTTTGGAGTGGAGAAGCCAACCTGAGCACAGAAGAGGCATGCCTAGCATTTCTCTCTCCATGCTCTTCACTGTGGCTGTGATAAGATCTGCTTCATGTTCTCTCCTTGACATCCCTTCAGTGATGGGCTATTACCTGGAAGCATAGTCGGAACCAAATATTTTACCCTGAAGTTGCTTATTTTCAGGGGATTTTATCACAGCAACAGAAATAAAACTAGGACAGAAGTGTTCTGACTTATGTTTCTTTTACAACATGCAAAATGTTCTGATACCACTTTAAAGAAGATGGTGATGAGTTACATTCTAAACCTAGAGTGTCAACTATTTAAAGCTACACAACTGATAAGTCAACAAGGAGTGAAAAAAATGAATCATTTTCAAATACTCCATAAATCTACAGGAAGACAAAGAAACGGAAAGGGATTTAATGAAAAGAAACGTGTTAGGTAGGAAACAAATAGCAATGTGGTAGAACTAATCAAAATCTTTTAAAAATGTTACATACTCTAAAAAGTTTAAATATTCCAACTAAAACTCAGAAATTTGTCAAATAATAAACAAACTACAATTATGAAACCTCTTTAAAAATTCATTTTAAACATAAAAACACACAGTAAAAGAAAAGAAAAAGAAATCTTACACCTTATACAAATCATAGGAAAAATAAAAAAGGAAAACCACATCAGAGAAGCCTACAACAGATGAAGGATTTTTATCAGAAAAAAGTAGATAATATATCATAAAAATAATTCAGTTCACCAAAATGACATAAAATTTCTGAATACATGTGCACCTAGAAAGAAATGAAAAGATTATTATTCCACAATTAAAATTTAGTATTACAACATTTCTTTGTCAATATTTGAAAGAAAAAATACACCAGAGTGGTGGCCGTCTCGAAGCTACAGGTAATAATACCAATCTATATAACAAACTTGATGTTAATAGAGCACTTCAACTAACAACAGATGATACATTCTTTGAAAATGCAGGTGGACTATTTTTTAAAGATAAAAGTATCAAGGAAACCAATATCTCTCTTATTCACTAATACCCAAATCTTTTTGAATTATAAGTAACTTGTTGAATTTATAACAATACATAAAAAGAATGTTCATTAAGTCATGGAGAAATGGAACGCATTCCAAAAAGGCAAGACTGGTTCAACATTTGCAAATTAATCATTAACGTAACTTTCTACGTCAAACACATAAAAGAAATATGCACATTTTAATGGGTGCATAAAAGTAATTTGGTGAAGTTTCAAATATATCATGATAAAAATTCATCACGCTAAAAATTTACAGTAACACCAGGCTTGGTAGTACATGCCTTTAATCCAGCACTCTGGAGGCAGATGTAGGTGGATCTCTGTGAGATCAAGGCCACATAGTGAATTCCAGGTGGGCTGGGACTAGGGAGACCCTATCAAAAAAAAATTACAGTGAACTCCCTAAACCTGAGGAAAGGCATCTATAAAAATTTAACATGATACTGTGTGTGTGTGTGTGTGTGTGTGTCTGTCTGTCTGTCTGTCTGTCCATGTATACCATGTGCTTGTGGAGATCAAAGGACCACTTTCCAGGAGCTGGTTCTCATCTTCCACTTGGCTTTGAGGCAGGATCTCTCTTGTTTCTACTGCTGCACAGTGGATAGCTGTCTAGTTGGCCCAAGGAGATTCCAATATTTATTTTACTAATTTAGCAATCAAAGCAGCATAGTTTGAAATAAAAATATGTGTTCAAATTAACAGAAATGAATTAAGAGTTAGAAATGGACACACATGTATATGGCCAATCACTTTTCAAAAATGGTGTCAAGAAAATTCAATTGAATAACAATAATAATGCCAAAGTAAATCCATTGGGAAACAATTTTTCAAACAAACATTGTTTGGTTGGCTGCATATTCAAGGTCAAAAAATTCACTATGACTTCTGTTTTACATTATACACAAGTATAACAAAAATGGATTACAGATCTATGAATTCAATGCTAACACCAGTACAGCTTCTAGGAGGAAATAAAGATAGAACCCTTGTGCCCTTGAGTCATGTCATATTTCTTAAATAAGACACAAAAAGCACAAAATAAAAATCTGTTCAAAAAATATTTTGTTTTGGTTTTTACCTGTGAATCTCTCAGCCCTCATCAGAGAAGTTTCTTTTCTCAGTAGAGAGTGATAAACACAGAGAACCACAACTGATCCACATGCAGAAAATAAGAGATTTCAGAGTGCTCAGCTGGAAATGCGACATCTATATTATACCCCTCCCATCACGGTTCAGGGATCATCAAAAAAGAGAGAGCAGGAAGACTGTAAAAGCCAGAGGCAGAGAATGACTGAAATGAAACCGTGTCTTCCAGATACAACAGCATAGGTTGCACATACAAACTCATTGCAATAGTGACAGACAGCATGCACAAGATTACACAAGCTCAAACCAGGCAAAAATCCTAGTATGGAGTGGAGAGGTGGGCATGAAGTCCCACCCTAGCCAAGGAGCACTGATAACTGATAGTTGCTGGGAGAGAGAGTAAGGTTTTTTTTTTTTATTTTTTAAAATTTATTACTTTTATATGTATGAGTGTATTGTGTGCATGTTGGAACGTGCATCCAAGTTTCTCATGCCATGTAATGCCCATGGAAGTCAGAAGAGGGTATTGGATCCCCTGGAACTGGAGTTATAGAAGGTTATTGGTTGCCATGTGGGTACTAAGAATCAAACCAGGGTCCTCTGCAAGAACAGTCAGTGCTCTTATCCGGGAGCCATCTCTCCAGTCCCAAGAAAGTCGGGGTTTTTAAAGAATGTGATACATAGTAGGCTAACCATGTTCCCAGGGATGGCCCCATATCCAGGAGTATTTAGGCAACACAAATTAGACTTGATAAGTTTTAATAATATAGAACATGAACTTGGGTGGGTAGGGAGGTGGGGGTGGATGTGAGAGGAGACAGGAAGAGAGCGAATATGTTCAAAATATATTCTTAGAAATTCTCACACAATTAATAATAAGTATGTGCTCCATAATTTTTCTATTGATTCTAGAGAGTCAAAACTGTAGTAACTGCAAGCAAATCAGTGGTTACCTCGGATTAGGAGGTTGGGAATAAATGAACTGCCAAATGCTGTTTTTCAAATACTATTTTTGAATGTTTTAAAGGCAATATGCATAATAAGAGAGAAATATGAAATATACTCTACTGAACAACTGCCATCTAGAATACATGAAGAACCATGCACAACCTAATAACAAGGAAACAATCTCTCATTTAAAATTGTTAAAAGATTTAAATAAAAATTCAGCAAAGGTATCCAGATTAAAAAACACATGAAAAAGATAAGCAGTGTGATTAATCATTAATAAAATGTAAATTAAAATTACAAGTTATTACACACCCACTAAAATGGCTACAATTTAGAAAGTTGAAATGACCAAGTATTTAAAAGAACAAGAGACAACTCGACCCTTGCACATTAAACACATTAAACACAGAAGTGCATTGATTTTTTCACAGCCCTTTGAAGAAGAGTTTGAACAAGTCCTATAAAGATAATATGCTTACTCTATTACCCAGCAATTCCTCTTTAAAGTATATTTACTCAAGAGAAAAGCAAACATTTGTCCAATGAAAGACTTGTATGTAGATACTCATACAAACTTCTCCATAACAGTCCTAAATAAAATTCAAGTGCACATCACCTGATGCATGGTAGAGACATATGAGCAATTCTCCTGCAGCAGAATCCTGCTCATCAATGAAAACTGAACAAGGAACAGGTACAGGAACAATAGAGGTGACACTCAACAGTAGGTGGGAAAAGTCAAACATGAAAAGTATGTGCTCTATAATTTTTCTGTTGATTCTAGAGAATCAAAACTGTAGTAACTGCAAAAAAATCAGTGGTTACCTGGGATTAGAAGGTTGGGGAAAAATAGACTGGCAACAGTATTTTAAAATTCAGTTGTTCTGTGATGAGTCACCTGTCCTCTTGCTCAAGAAGGGTATGGAGATTCCACCAAATGGACTTGAACCAGTGTCCAGTCTACAACGAAGAAGGTCAACACAGAGGAAACATTTCCTCCATGCTTCCAAGTGAAACCAGCCACAGCCAAGTAGGACCTTTGACTTATCTTCACATAGATGCAACTGGTAAAAGAAAGGAGCCAGGGGCTCCTCCCAAGCCCATGTCACCTCTGAGGAACAGATTCTCAAACGACCTTAAGAGTGAAAATAAATTGGTTTATTTGGGTCAACCGTATGGTCCTAAACACCCAAAAGGAAAGTATAACCAAAGATTAAAGGGAGCAATAATATTCTTTAAGAGTCCATGTGTATAGCTAAAGGCTACATAATAAGAAACAATGCCAGACAAGAGATACCTTCTTTTGAGTTATTGACCAGGGTGGCCCAAGAGACTCCCAGACCGTAACCCAGCACAGAACTTGGAAAATGAACAGCAGACCCCAGTCTTACCTAAAGGAATATTGACAACTGATTGCTGCTAGATGAGGAAGAGCTGATCTTCCTAAAATGAGGAACTCTAGATAGGCTGACTAGATTCAGTGGATGGATAAGCCCTGGGTAACAGCTGGGTGCACTGATAACACAGTGGACAGCAACAGGGATGACAGAGTATATTTGGTCCAGTAGTGAGGGAGGGGAGGCTATGGGAGGGTACCATTTGGGATGTGGGTATAAAGATGAATAAGATTGTTTGGGATATTATGTATGATATATACACACAAACACAATCTATAAATAAAAAAGAAGATGTAAAGGCAAAAACAAACAAACAGAAAACAACAACAAAAACAAGAAGAAATTCAATTGTTATAATACAATGTTCTATACAACAATGCTCCTGAATTGAGCTACTGTATCAAACTGTCAAAGTTCATGTAAGACCCAAAATGGTGAATTTTATTGAATGCATATCATAAATTTGTTAAAAGCAAAATGACAGAAGATAAAAAATGTAAATCTATCTCCTTATGAAAGAATTACCTTTCCAGAAATAAAAAAAAACAAAATGGAAGAAAATGAAACATTTTGTTGGGGAAAAAGTTCTCTGTCAAAGTATATGTTTCAATGTGTTAGCTAGAGTGGTCAAGAAGGGGAAAAGGGAAACTGAGTGTTTTAAATGGGCTTGAGATGGTGTAGAGGTTTGACAGCTCAAAGCCTGCAGGACGAGACAGCAGACCAGCAACCCTGGAAAGAGCTGGAGTTCAAGTACAAAGGCAGTCTGCTCACAGAATCCCTTCTTTTTCCAGGAAATCAGTCTTTTCCTATTAGAGTCTTCAACTGACTGGATGAAGCCCGCTTTTATTCTAAAGGTTAGCATACGTCTCATGAAGTCTACTGCTCTAAATGTTAAATTCTTATATTTTCATATACCAGTCTAGAATAATATTTTGCCAAATAGCTGGATGAGATCATCTACCAAAATTGACTCCTAAAATTAACCCTCAAACTGTGCAGGCTACCAAATTCTACTATACATGCTAAATTACTTCTTCCTTAAGTCATGATAGACCAGTTAGATAGAAGTTACAATTTCTACCACTTCAGGACAAGAAACTGAAATTTCAAGGCTTGAAATAAATTTCAGTTTATCTCTCTTTTTTAAATCTTGCAAGGGTCAGTTCAGGAATTCATATCAATTACCCAAACTCAAAATGCATGGTCTTTTGACTACAGTGCATTGTAGACATTAAATTATTAAAGCTGGGCATGGTGGTTGCCTTTAAATCCAGCAGGCAGAGGCATGCAGATCACTGTGAGAGGTCTACACAGAGAGTTCCATGACAGCTGGTGCTACAGGGAGACCCTGTCTCAAATAAACAAACAAAAACAAAGGGGTAGAAAATTTCCTTTCTCTATAAATGCAAAGCACATTTATATGATTTTAAATTGATTTTGGTTGAAAGGGCCATTTATCAAAACACCATTATCAGGCTGTCCTTATGGAGAAATATGGAAAAAATTCATTCAGTATTATGTTTTTCACTCCCTCTAACTGGCTGGCTGGAGACAACAAGCTCAGCACTTTGGGTCTCCATCTACAAATTAGTACATCAACTTCATAGCAGTTGAGATAGTGAGAAAGATTGATAGTGAGATAAGTCCATTAACAGGCATCTAAGCAGTTGGACACCCAGCATCAGACCACTGCCTCCTAGGTCCTTGTGCTGCCAGACTCCCAAGATGCCTCAGCAAGTTCTTCTCATGGCCGCCTCCTCATTGCCCTTGTCCCCAGGGCCATCGCTAGCCTCAGCACTTTCACTTCAACAAGAATCTTAGGGGAGCAAGAGACAGAAGGAACTGTTCTGTCATGCCTCTTAAAATTGGTAGTATCCAATAAATCTCTACAAAATTATTCAGAAATTTCT
>NW_008341187.1:1964513-1972422 GCF_000622305.1 Nannospalax galili | reverse complement strand
GGTCTTTTTGAAGCAGGGTCTCCCTGTAGCCCCAGCTGTCCTGGAACTCACTATGTAGACCAGGCTGGCCTTGAACTCACAGAGATCCTCTTGCCTCTGCCTCCCAAGTGCTGGGACCACAGGCGTGTGCTACCATGCCAAGCTACAAAATATATTTTTATATCATCTGTATTAGAACCTTTTCATGGTGGTTCAACCCTTGACTGCAAGTGTGTTTTGTACCTATCCCCTGATGAGTTGAATTTTAGTTTTATTTCTGGCAGTTATTGATAAATTTGCATCTCACTGTCAAAGTAAAATCTATATTACTATCAAAAAAAGAACTTTTTCTAAACCAAAATATTAACAGTCACATGGAAACAAAGAAAAATTTCATTCACATTGTATTAGTCACTCTTTTGTTGCTGCAATAGAAACACCATGGCCAAGGGACTTTATAAAAGGAAGAGTGTATTTAGCTTACAGTTCTAAAGGAGCAAGAGTTCATCACGGCAGGGAGGTATAGTGGCTGGAGTAGGAGCAGTAGCTAAGCTCTCACGTCTTCAAGCAGGCACAGGAAGCAAAAGAATGACTTGTGATCCAGCAAGGCTCAAGAACTCTCTAAACCTTCCCCCAGTGATGGGCTTCCTCTAACATGGCCACACCTTCTAAGACCTTCCGAAACAGCACCACCAAATGGGGACAAAATGCTCAAATACTTGGAGCCTCTGTGGGACATTCTCATTCAAACCATCACACACATTATCAACAATAAAAAGTTACGGAGCTGGAGAGATGTTTCAGCTGTTAAGAGCACTGGCTGCTCTTGTAGAAGACAGGGTTTGATTCCCAGCATCCACATGGCAACTAACAACCATCTGTAACTCCAGTTCCAGGGGATCCAACAACCTCTTCTGATCTCTGTGGGCACTGCACAACACAGGTGCACTTATACACATACAGGCAATATATACACACACATAAAATACTAACCAGTTATTCTTTAGTGAATGCTTGCTCAAGCCCAGGAATGAGGATTTACAGCATTTGCTCTCTTCACTGACTCAGTATGGAAGGCATTATTATTCTTATTTATAGGTAAACTGACAGGTTGAAAGAAGTTAAGAAAATTCAACAAGTAGAGCAGGATTTGAACAAGAGAGAATGTAGACTATTTCATCTCTTAGCACCACCTTGTATCCAGTAGAAAAAAAGTTAATATGAACTTCTGAGAAAGGACATTGAAAACAAAGCACCTAGAGCAGGATGTGAGTCGGGGAGCTGACTGTCACTTTGTATCCTGAGTCCTGGAGCCCATATCATGGCACTGAGTGGAGAGGAGCTAAGGCAGAAGACCTGATCATGACATCACAGTGACTTCCTCCTCTTACCTTTCCCCAATCCCCAGAATCTTATTCAACAAGCAACTTCCATTTCCTGTCATCTTCCCCATCTTACGCAATTTATAGTAACATTATAGATAAGCACATCTTTCATGCATGGTTTTCTTTTGAAAACTGATTGGAGGCAAACAGGCATCAAAGAGAAATTACTAAAGAGAAAATGTGGTATGTGGGTAGAGAGGGGTCAATGCAAAAGAAAAAAGAAAATAAAAGAAAAAAGAAATGAGAACTATATTTGTACTTAGGGGAAAAAATGACTAAGTAAAATAAATGTGATCATTTGAAGCTCTAAGTCACTGTGTGCTTTGTAAAAGGTCAGGATGGTTTTGCTTTTTCTCCCACCACAAGCTACCTTAAAGCAATCTTAAAACATTTGTTTTTTGTACAGGGCAGTGAGATGCTATAGAACCATCATCTTCACAGCTAATTTGGCAATGGTCAGAGCATATGGAGTTTTTTGTTTTGTTTTGTTTTAAGTAAAGGGGTAATAGACTCTAAAGGCAATTAAGTGTTTATTCTTATTTGACTCATCATAGGTATAGTATAAAAAGACTTGCAAAAAGATAAGAAACAAAATAGTAAGCTGGAGGTAAGGAACAGGGGAATCAAGTTGGGTAGACAAGGCAGTGAAGTCCAGCATCTCCTCCACCGTGAGCTGGTTTAAGTGAAGGAAGCAGGACTATCACTGTCCTCATAGAATGACAAGATTCATTTATGTAGCATATAAAATGATGCTCAGCTGCAAGAGGTGGGTGGAAGGCAAAAGAGGCCAATATAATCTTGAAAGATTCTGAAGTTTGATAATAGAACTTTGTGATCTTCACCACATGCAAAGGCTTAAGAAACTCTAAATTTCATTTCTAAGAAAAACAAGTAACGTTGAAAGAACCTGTTCTTGTTTCCAAGCCTGCTGGGACAAAATACCATTGACTAAGGTGGCTTACAACAGCAGAAAGCTGTGGGTCACAGTTCCAGCGGCCAGAGAATCTGAAACTTTAGGGAGATCTTTCCTTGCCTTCTTCCAAAGCTTCTGCACAAAGGTACCAATCGTCCGCTGTCCTCATCTTGGAACCATCTCATTCAGCCTCTGCCTTTGTTATCACATGATTTTCTGATGCCTCTGTCCTCACATGGTATCTTCCTGTCCTCGTAAAAGACTGGATTAGGGCTCATCCTGATGACTGCATTTCTACTTGATTAGCTCTAAGAGACCTTATTTCCAAATAAGGTTACATTCACAGAAACTAGCAGACTAGAATGTCAACATACCTTTTATGCGGCCACAAAACTCAACATAGATGAGAACCTAGCAGCTCCTGTTCATATCTCTAGCTCATTATTCATTCTCCAATGAGACAATGGCTAAGCTGCATCCACTGCCTTCTCCAGGAGCTGCGGCATAAGGCAGAGATGGTGGCTAGAACGAAAGTTATGAATGGGAAGACAGACACACTTCCGGTAAGGAGCTGTCACACAGAGACGGAGTATCTGGAGATGTTATTGGTCTTGAATTAGAAGAGCACAAAGAAAAGGAGCAATGACGTCAAATGGCCAGTGGGTCCAATGTGATAAATGTGATAAAACTTGATAAATAGAATTAACTTTACCTTCAGTAATACTCACTCCTGAAGTATACAGTTTTAATACAAGTTTTACAACACAGTCAATGAAGGTTGAAATTTCCATTAAAATACAGTTTGCATATATTCCTGAAGCTTACTCCAGAAAATTTAAACTATACTGCATTTCAGAACTACTGGACTAGGAAAGATAAATTACCTAAATAAAGGCATTAAAACTTGCCACGAACCACGACTCCGTCCAGCAGAGCCGAGGAAAGATGACACAGACACCAAGGTGAGGTTCAGGCTTCTTCTTCTCACTCTCTCTCCTTATTACACACTTCAGCTCTTCATATAGCGTTCCCAACAGCCCTCCCCCCAGCCAGGACCAATCAGGGCACACACACACACGTAGCAGGCAGGCAGAGTGGCAGCTTATTGGGCCACGTAGCAGGATCATACTCGATGATGTCTCTGATCAAGCAGGCAGCACATGATCGGGCTTATTGTGCTTACAAAGCAAGGGACCGTGCCTGGCTTAGGTTGCCCTCTTTCATTTAGCATCCTTACCCATCATCAACTCGGCAACGTCATGGTTGTCAGTCTGTCTTAGGTTGGTGTGTGAATGAGATGGTCTTACCCGTCACTGACTACCGGTCCAGCATATTTAGCCAAATGGAGGGAAATCCTCCTGCTTCCAGCGCTGCCATAGCTTGGACGAGCATTTGCCTTTGGGCCACTGTCTGCCGCCGCATACTTCATTCCCTCTTAGGGGGAACTTTTGCTAGCACTATTGTTTTGTCTTTTAGTTACAACTCCAGAGCATCAGGGTTCCCCGAACGGGCCACCACTTTCCGCGAGCCGGGACTCTGTCCAGCAGAGGCCAGGAAAGACGACACAGACACCAAGGTGAGGTTCAAGCTTCTGTTTCTCTTTCTCCTTTATTTTCTCGTGCCCTCCCCCCAGCCAGGACCAATCAGGGCACACACACACGTAGCGGGCAGGCAGAGTGGCAGCTTATTGGGCCACGTAGCAGGATCATACTCGATGATGTCTCTGATCAAGCAGGCAGCACATGATCGGGCTTATTGTGCTTACGAAGGTTGGAGTAAACAAGCGAGCCAGCCAGGGCGCCATCTTGGCCGGCTCGACCGTGCCTGCTTCCCACAAAAACTAAACTGTAAAATATTTAAAAAATAGATTTATTTAAGAAACATGTTAATTACAATTAATTTTATATGTTATCTCTCTATGAATGTGACTGACTCATTCCAAATGTAAAGAAATGCATGATAAATATTACATCGAATATATACAATATAGCACAGGCAAGATGGATCATTGGGTAAATACACTTGCCACCAAGTCTGACAGCCTGACTTTAATCCTGAGACCCAAACAGTAGATCCATTCCCACAAGCTGTCCTCTAACCTCCACATGGGTACCATGGCATGTGCCATTCTCCCATGCACACAAAATAACAAATAATAAATAAATAAATAATAGATAAATGTAGTACAAATACATCAAGAATCTTAGAGTGAATACCAAGCCTATAAAGGAAAGAATAAATACCTATATCATACCATATCATGTCACACAGTAACATACAAAGAGAAAATCCATCAGATTTGAAAATAGATCTAAAGACACTTATTCTCTGTGTGTGACCAGTTGTGGAACTCTAATAATCTCCAATTACTATGAAAAGGAGTTTCTTTGAGGACTGGTGAATGGTATGCTTATCTGTAAATGCAAGGATCCATATTTAGCATGTAGTAGGGAATTGCATTTATCTAGGGAAGTGACAAAGGTAGGGTTTTCTCTGGATCTATGACCTCTTCTGCCTTGTGTATTTGGCTATATTTGCAGTGCCACACATGAGTTCCCTCCCATTGAGAGGGTTTTAAGTCTAATTAGATAGTGGTTGATCACTCCCAAGATAAAAGTACCCACTACTGCACAGATGTAGTTTGTTGAGGTGGTCATTGTTGTGGTTATTAGACTTTGAAGCTGGGTTGGGCCACTGATTGTTATTCTCCCTTAGCAGCTTGAATAGTGTCCTCTAGAACTATGAGAGCTAATCTTCAGAGAAGAGGCTTCCAGATCAGTTCCAGCTCCATAACCCCAAGCCTTATGTCCATAGTATGTCCTGTCTTCAACAATAAGGTCCTGCCTTCAAGTTCTGGCATGTAATTTAGGGCTGTGGCAATAGCATGTGTTATTTTGAGAGTCTCTTGAACTACCCTGACCAACAACTCTAGGGAGGTTTCTCCTGTCTGTCACTGTGTTTCTTATTATTTTTATATTCAGGTATTGCTGGTTGTGGGGGTGCATACCTTTAATCTCAGCACTTGGGAGGCAGAGGTAAGCTAATCTCCTTGATCTTGAGGCCAGCCTGATCTATACAACAAGTTCCAAGCCAGATACGGCTACAGGGAAACCTTGTCTCAAAAAAGTAAAAAATGGCATTGTATGAAGTGCACAAAAATTCAATAAAAAATATACATGAAACAAACAAAAATAGATCTTCATAGCAGAAGGGAAAGCCTTTAACACCTATCCAGGAATAATCATCTCAAAATAAAATACTTGAATATAAGTCTATAATAATGGGACTAGAAATAGAACACTAAATACCTCTAGTCTATTCAAAACACTGGGAAAGAAAAAAACAAACTAAATTTCCAAAGAGAATTTAAAACTATAAATTCATTTCATTATGAGATCCTAACTGGTTGAGGACACTCAAACTGACAAAAGAATAAAAACTGAACCTGGGGGACTGGAATGATGACTCATGGGTTAGGCGCACTGGCTGCTCTTACAGAGGATGCAGGTTCAGCTCCCAGCTCCTACATGGAGGCTAAAAATCATCGGTAACTCAGGCTCCAGGGGATCTAACACCCTCTTCTCACTTCTATGGGCATCCCATGACATGGGTGCATTATGTAGGAAAGGTATTCATACACATAAGAACAAACATTTTAATTGAACCAGATTCTGCTTCAAAACAGCCAGTATTTCCGGCAGAAGAAAACAGATAAACAAAAGGATACATATCACACTGGAACTCCTACAGATACTTGAGTGTGAAGGTGAAGTTGTGGAGGGGAAGTAATAAGTCACAAAAGAAATGGATCACCATCAAAATTAGCTAACAAACGGGGAACTTGGGTTTTGCTTGGTGGCACATGCATAGACTCCCAGCACTCAAGAGTCACAGGCAGGAGGATTGCTGCAACTATGAGGCCAGCCTGGTCTAAAAAGCAGGTTGCAGGACAGCCAGGGTTACATAGTGAGACTTTGTCTCAAAAACAACAAGAAACATGACTGAGGTAGACTGATTATTAAAACCTTGAAACAATAGAGAAAGCTCCCAAAATAAGTGTTTTTAAGTGATTAAAATACCTACTGACAGCTGGGTATGGTGGCACACACCTTTGATCCCAGCACTCGGGAGGCAGAGGCAGGCAGACCTCTATGAGTTCAAGGCCAACCTGGTCTACATAGTGAGTTCCAGGATAGCTGGGCTACAGGGAGACCCTGTCTCAAAGAGACCAAAAAAATGTAAGCACACACACATACACACACAAATGTTGTTTAAATAGAATTTTATAAGAGGGCAACAATGAAAAAAAGAAAATTACAACAGTTTTAGAAATAAACATTGATATAAAGTGTATGTTTACATGAGGACCTGTGTAAGCTTTATCTACATAGCACATGGTAATTAAAAGTACCAGACTGGTGAACTGACCTTCTTCAATGTTTAACAGCCATACTTTGAGGCCTATACTAATTTGGTCAGAGGGACATAAAGGACAGTTTTTGCTCCTTGCTCACCTAGGTCGACTAAGTTCCAGGGGACTATGAGCATCTCTCAAAATGTCCTGTAACAGTAGTGAGTCACCTGTCCTCTTGATCCAGGAGGCCATGGAGACCCCACCAAATGGACTTGAACCAGTGTCCAGTCTACAAAGAAGATCAACACAGAGGAAACATTTCCTCCATGCTTCCAAGTAAAGCCAGCCACAGTTGAGTAGGACCTTTGACTTATCCTCACATAGTTGGAACCTGTGAAAGAAAGGAGCCAGGGGCTCCTCCCAAGCCCAAGTGACCCCTGAGGAAAACATCCTCAAATGACCTTAAGAGTAAAAATAAATTGGTTTATCTGGGCCAACTCTATGGTCTTAAACATCCAAAAGGAAAGTATGACCAATTATTAAAGGGATCAATATAATTCTTTAAGAGTCCATGTGTATAGCTAAAGGCTACATACCAAGAAACAATGCCAGACAGGAGATATTTTTCTTTGAGTTGTTGGCCAGGGTGGCCCAAGAGACTCCCAGACAGTAACCCAGCATAGAACTGGGAAAATGAATAGAAGACTTCAGTCTTATCTAAAGGAATATTGGCAACTGATTGCTGCTAGTTGAGGAAGAGCTGATCTTCCTAAAACGAGGAACTCTAGATAGGCTGACTAGATTCAGTGGATGGACAAGCACTGGAGAATGGCTGGGGGTGCTTACAATACAGCAGACAGTAACAGGGTGACAAAGTATATGGGCTCCAGTGGCGGTGGGGGGAGGCTATGGGAGGGTGCCATTTGGGATGTGGGTATATGGATGAATAAGATTGTTTGGGATGTTCTGTATGAAATACACACAAAATATCCCAACATCAAAAAAAAATCAACAAATACAGAAATGAGTTATATTTGAGGAAGAAGCGTAAAAATTTGCTTCATGTTAATTAGTACAGGTGAAAAATATTACCACTGAAATCAATCTACCTGATGACTTTGTATCCATGCCCAGGTGCCAAGGATCTCAGAAAGTCACTGACTGCAACTAGTAATAATCAGATACCTAAGAGATTAGAGACACATGTGCAAACATCTAAGTGTTAGTAGCATTAAAAATGAGTTTTTCTGCTCAGCTTCCCTGGGCCTAAGATCGGAA
>NW_008341187.1:1961970-1964291 GCF_000622305.1 Nannospalax galili | reverse complement strand
ATATATATATGAATGTGTAATCAACCTCTAAAAAATGAATCTTTCTTTAAAAAGAGATGAGGGCTGGAGAGATGGCTCTTGTAGAAAACCCTATTTCGAATTCCAGCACCCACATGGCAGCTAACAGCTGTGCTTAACTGCAGCCCCAGGGGATCTTCCACCCTCTTCTGTCTTCTATGGGAATTGCATAACACAGGTGCACTCACATACACGCAGGCAATGCATGCATACACATAAAAGTAAAAAAAGCAAAAATATAAAAAAAAACAGATTAGGAAAAATATAAAAGTAACTGGGATAAATAGAAATGACCAATAGAGAGATGGCAATTGGAGGAATACCAGACATGACATGGGTAAAAATAAAAACTAGATGACTATGGAAAAATAGATCCATCTCTAATTTTATATAAGCTAAGTGTGTATTCAGAAGTAAAATATCAACCAAAGCCGAGACACGCACAGAAATGACGAAAGCAGAACACCCCTGGTGAGTAAAAGAAACAAACTAAGGTAGTGAACACAAATCAAGATCAGTATCGCAAGAGACATGCAATGTTTAAATTCAACGTAAGAAAAGCATTTCTAAGGTAACTTTTAAAAATTAAGCAGATCTTTTCTGTTTACACAAAATATGCTTACTATTCAAATACAAAGTATTAATTTGATAAATAGAAAAGGATGAAACAAAAATAATAAAAGAAACAAAGTTACCACTGCAACATTAGTGTCAGGCAACGGAGATTTTAAAACAAGAGCCATGTTGGAGGCAAAGAAAATCATTTTTAATAACGTAAGGGACAAATTACCAGAAAGAAGATCCTAGTGTTCCTCATAATACTGTCTTCAAAATAAATATAGAAGCAAAGCATGAAAAAAATATTGTCAAATGTAATTTATAAATAAACTAAACTTTTACCAGGAAAGAATCTTGGAGCTTTAAGACAAAAATTATTTCTCCTGTTATTGACACCACACACATTATCCTTTGAAACCATTCTAAAAACAATTTTTGAGTAAACATTCGACTGTTGTAAATACCTTTCTATGTATTAATAACTTTCATAAACACTGACTGTTAGAGTCAGTAAATCTGAACTTATAGAAAATGCATGATAACTAGATTAAATCTCAGTATTTTTACTATGGAAAACAATGCTTCTAACCTGCCTCTGTCCAGAGGAAAATATAAAGATTTTATTTTAGCTTAAACATATACATATTAAAATCCTTTAACATATATATATAGAGAGAGAATCTAATGACATTGTATATAAAAAAGAATACTAGAATTTTTTCCACCTAATCATAACTCCCTGTTTATTGATCAACCCTTCCCCATCCCTCCCTTCCCTGAGCCTCCCCAGCCTCTAATAATCATCACTATTTTCTTTTTTTATCAAACTTTTTTCTCTCCACAACATTTTTTATTGAATTTTTTGTGTATTTCATACAGAACAGCTCAAACAATCTTAATTATCTTTATACCCCATCCCCACTGGCACCCTCCTATAGTTGTCCCTTGTTTCAGTCTTAGCTCTACTTCATCTAGCAGCAATCAGTTGCCAACATTCATTCAGATAAGACTGAGGTCTGCTGTTCATTTTCCCAGTTCTATGATGGGTTATTGTCTGCCTGACTTTGTACTGGACTTCTGTATGCTGACACCATTGCCACAGAATTATATGATCAGGTTCCCAGGACCTTGTAGGACTATTTCTGTATGGTCATGCACATCTTCCCTGAATCTTACAATCCTTCTGCCCCTCTACTGTGATAGTCCATGAGCCTCAAGTGGGAGAAGTTTAATAAAGGGATCCTGTCCAAGGACCAGCATTCAGCAGATCCTTGATCTCTACACTTGGGCTATTTGTGACCTTTTGTGTTCTTGGCCCTCTGCTGCATGAGGAGCTTCATTACTGAGAACTGAGAGATTCATTAGTGTCCTCTTCTTTACCCCTGTTCTATGTTCCATGAGCCTTAAGTATAGAAGTTGCATTGTAGATATATCACTTAAGCCTGGGCAATTCATAGGCAATGTCATTGTGTGACCAGTTGTAGACTTGGCAATTGTCTCTGACTGGTGCAAAATGAGCTTTGTTAGCCTTTTTGAGACAGGGTCTCAGCTTTCCTGGATTCACCATGGAGACCAGGCTGGCCTTGAACTCACAGAGATCCTCCTGCCTCTGCCTCCCAAGTGCTGGGATTAAAGGCATTCACCACCATGCCCGGAAGACAAGTAGTGGGGAATGGCTGGGGGTGCCAACAACACAGCAGACAGTAGCAGGGATATCAGAGTATAAGGGCTCTAGTGGAGGGAGG
>NW_008341187.1:1952326-1961608 GCF_000622305.1 Nannospalax galili | reverse complement strand
GATGACTTTATATCCATGCTCAGATGCCAAGGAGCTCAGAAAGTAACCGACTGTGACTAGTAATAATCAGATATATAGAGATAAGAAACGCATGTGCACCTTAGTGTCAGTTGTATAAAAAATGAATTTTTCTGTATGAACTGTACTTTAATAATGAAATGGAGATCTTTTCTTAAAGTTTAAAACCTCATTTAATTTTATGTCTTATAGGGTTTATACAGAGTACAATATTATATAACTGTATTAATTCAACTATATACCTAAAAATTTACAGCCAATTTTGAAAGACATGCATCTTAGCTCTGAAAATTGTTATTGAATATGTAATGCTGTTGTAATGAAATGATTCTTTAAAAAATGAGCTTTTTAATGAGTGGTGACTGGGATATTTGTTTTTAAATATAAGGAAACATTTTGCACATAGTAAGAAATCACATTAATCTAGCAATTTCACAGTCTTGGGGTTTTCTCTAAGATCTATGGCCACTCCAGCCATGTGTATTTGGTATGTTTACATTATCACACATGAGTTTCCACCCTTTGAGTGGGCGTTTAGTCAAATTAGGTAGCTGTTGACTGCCCCCAAGATAAAAATGTCACTAGTGCACTGATGGCATATGCTGTGCTGGCCATTGATGTGGTTATTTGGTCTTGAAGCTAGTGTTGGATCATCCACTGATGTTTTCCCTTGGCACCTTCATAGCGCTCTCCAAAGCTATGAGAGCTCGCCTTCAGGGGACATGGTTGCAGATCAGTTGCAGCTCTATTGCTCCAAATCCTGTGTCTGAAGTATGCTCTGTCTTCAGCAGTAGGGTCTTACCTTCCAGTTCTGGGAAGCCATCGAGAGCTGTGGCAATAGCCTGAGTAATTTGGGGAGTCTCTTGGACTATCCTGGCTAACAACCCAAGGGAAGGTATCTCCTGTCTGGCACTGTTTCTTGTTATGTAGCCTTTAGCTATATACACATGGACTCATGTAGAGATAATGTATGCATAATTTGTCAGTAGGTTGTTGGAGTAACATGGTTCCCTCTGGTTTTTTAAAACTAGCTAGGCATTATTTATCTCTACTCTCTCTCTCTCTCTTTCTGTCTGTCTCTCTCACTATCTAACCCTGGGGCATCTTAACGAATTTTGAGAAAATGCAATCACTAGCTTATTTATTTCATCCGGTACTTATTAAATGTGTGTATATATATATATATACACATTTAATAAGACATATTATGGCACATCAGGCATGCACTGATCATGTGCACCATGTTAAACACTGACTTCTTATCTCTTCTCTTGTGGTCCTCCTCCTTTTCTTCATGGTTTCCACTGTGTGCTACCATCCCAACCCTTGCTTCAGCTCCAGGATGCCACTCTGTGTTCTTAGTCTACACGTTTGCCTGGTCAAGCACATGCTTTACATTTCTTAAGTATTTAGTACTAGTCAAATTTTCAATCCACATAGCCAGCCCAGATGTCTGCTGTCAACCCAAGAAAGAAATCCATCATGTATATCCCACTGATATATATGCTCAACCAAATTTCTTAGCAGCCAAATATTGCTAAAACAGATTCTGTGACTGTTTCATGGATTGCTATACATTTATTATCATCTGTAGTTTATTAACGATTCAGTGTGTGTGTGTGTGTGTGTGTGTGTGTGTGTGTGTGTGTGGTGTTTGTTCATGTGTTCATGTGGAAGCCAGAGGTTGGAGTGAGATATCTTCCTCAATAACTCTCCATGGATTCCAGAGGTCCTTCTGCCTCTGCCTCCCCAGTTCTGATACTACAGATGTGTGCTACTGTTCTAGGCTCTTCATGTGGTACTTAGATCTGAACTCAAATCCTCACGCTTTCCTGGTGACCGTTTTACCTACTGAACCATCTCGCTAGCCCCCTATTTCCTATTTCTTTCTTAAAAGCAAGTAGTCATCAACAATCATTAAAATTACTAAACTTAATTTTTTTTTAATTTTGTAGCCAAAATGAGAGGATGAATTTAGTGACTGTGTCACAGAAAACATAAATTACTATGTTTAATCATTCCTTGACTTTCCCCATCTTCTCTCTCAAAGTTCTACTCCAATCTTTTCTCTTCCTTCCCTCCTGACTCTCATTGTAGAATACACTTCTCTTTTGCTTATAAAATATTCCTGCAAGTGAGATGGTGGTGTCAATGAACTACTCATAACTTCAAGTGTACATACTGAGAATGCAACTTAGAGAAATGTAATTAATGAGATTAGTTACCTGTACAAATACAAGAAGTGTTCCTCAGGAATGAGTAGCTAAAGTGTTTCAAGAACATCTAGTTTCAACGCCTTGGGTAACCTCTTAAAGAATCATGTCTGTCTAGGATTGTGGTTAATAAACTGGATCCAAAAGAACATGAGATCTGGAAACAGACATTAATTTAAGACATTAATTTAAGACATTAATTTAAGAGCCAGCTAAATTACTTTTTACATAATATTCAATTTCTCTGACTTTTGAATGCTTGTTTTCTCATCTGTAAAACATGTGAGTGGTACATATTTCGTATAATTATAAAAATTAAGTAAGAGAATTTATCCATCATTTGTACATAGCATTAACAAAAAATAGTGGTGACTGTAATTTTAACTGTAGAAAGCGTAGTAATTATGGTAGTAATTACATGCCATTTGTGTGAGTTTTGTCCATGTGATAACACATGTGAGATGAACAATCTAAAAAGAAAGACTTATTTAGGCTTATGGTTTCCAAGATTTCAGTTCACGATCACATCACCTTTGGGAATACATCATGGTGTGGATCAAAACTGCTTATGCCATGGCAGCCAGGAAGCGAAAAGGCAAAAAAGGAAGGGACTCAATTCCCTATATACCCTTACAGGACATACCCACAACATCTCACTTCTTCCAACAAGGTCCCACTCCAAAAATTTACAGACACACACCATCATGGGCTACAGAACAACCCCTTAATACATGAGATGTTCGGGAGCATTTAAGATCCAAAATATAATAGCATTGTTAGTTGTAATATGTACTAAGGATAACTGTCATGGTTACACAGAAAAGCTATGTCAAAGGCAGCTATAACTCCAGACTATACAGCTGTTTCCTGAGCAGAGTCTAAATTAGCCACTTCTCTTGATAGGTGTCATTCATGTTCTGCTTTGGATTACCATAGCTCAAGAGCCATTAAACACCCAAGTCACTTGTGTGTTATTGTAACACTTTGTTCAACAACCAGCCTGCTATTTGTAATTGAACTTTTAGAATACATTTCCTATACACAAAAACAGAAACAACCTCTTAAAATGTATACTTACTGTAAAAACATGATACTCTGATTTATACAGCAAGTTTGCAAATTGAAATGGTGGAGTTTGTCATTGAGAAACTGCATATGTATATGATCATTGACATAAAATTCTGCCTCTTTAGATTTGATAATCTGGCCACAGCTAATCCTGAGCTCACTAACATGATGCCTGGGCATGCAGACAGCTTTGCTGTATGCCAAATCTCTGTCTTCCTCATTAAAGTGCAATGTGAGTCCCATTTAGATTGTGAAGCTGTTGCCTTTCTCTTCCGTGGGACTCCCCATCCCTCTCCCTTGTCAAATTGTTTTTTTCATTTTTGTTACTTCTTTCCACAAACACATGTAAGTCCCCCCAATTCTAGGCAACATCTCATCCATTAGTTTCCCACTTTCAGCACTATTCTTCAATTACATAGATTTTCATTGCAAATCTTTTAATGAACAAGTCATGCTAAATATAGCTGACTAAACACCCATTAAAGCGATATCCCCTTTCTTCAAAACATAAAATCATAGGTAACAAAATAATAAAAATCCAAAGCACCAACTTGACCTCCAAAGCCCCCAAAGGATATTTCTAAGAACCACAAAGCAGAATATCCCACAGAGGTGTATAAAATATGAAACAAACAAACAAAAAATCTCAGGAAAGCTGAGACCCGCATGGAGGCTATAGATCTGTGACACTGACCAAATCAAAAGGTTTAAGGATTGAGTTGTATGTACCAGAAATCAGAGGGAATCCATTGCTATAAACAGCCGTTGGAAGGTACAATAAGCAAGAATTGCCAAACACAGCTAGAGAGTAATATAAAAAGATTTCTTGAAAGAATTTAATTTTCAGACTTCAAAGTCCCACCAGAACTGTGAAATAAATTAATAAATTGCAAAAAGATAGCTAGTTATAAAATATAGTCTATATATATAAAATATTATAGTCTAAAAGGAAGACTGCATATAGGCAAGATGATGTATTCATATAGGTTAAGATCAATTTAACTGAATTGATAAAGTTAAGACTTTCTCCTGACATTACAAAGATAAAATAATGAAAAATGTAGAAAAAGTAAGCAATGAGGAAGCCCTGCTCCTTCTAACAGGCGCTTTAATAGAAACACAGAGGAGACGTAGAGGGGCTGGGAGGAAGGCAACCAAGACAGCAACGTCATAGAATTGAAAAGAGGCTGATTTCTCAGATTTGAAAAGACCACATCATGCTAGCGTTGGATGAAACTTTTATTTTTTTAAGGCTACTTATCAGAGCAAGCTCTAAACCAGATATAATGGTTCAGGCCTACATTCTAGCCAGCACTTAGGAGATTTGGGTAAGAGGCTCATGAGTTCACTGTCAGCTTAAGCTACACAGCATCTCAAAAAACAAAAACAATAACTAAGAAGTTAAAAAAAAAAAAAACTCTTAAAGCAAGCTGTAATGACTTTTAAGTAGTTGGCCTGTGATAACAGCACTTACCTAGCATGCCCAAGGCAGGTATCCAAACTCTGTCAGCACAAACAAACAAACATCTCCGTCAAGTTGTAGTAAAATTCCATTTCATTAAATAGGAAGAAAAATTTAGAAAAGGCTACCAAAAAATAAAGCCCTATAAAAATACCCTGACAAAAGGAGATGAGGAAGGAAGGGCTTGTTCCGGCTCTTCGTTCAAGAGCATGGTGGGGAACTCAAGACAGCAGGAACATGAATCAGCTGGTCACATCACATAAAAATTGTGTGACTGTCAGGCAGCATAGTAATAATGAATGCAGGCTTGCTTGCTCTGATCACTTCCTCCATTTTACATAGTCCAAGGTGCCCTGTCCAGAAAATTTTCCTTCCCACAATTAAGATGAGTCTTTCCATATCAATGAATGTAATCAAAGTAGTGTCAGAGTCTAATCTTCATTAATCTAGGTAAATGCGCTCAACATTTATCTCTTAGTTGAGTCCATATCCAGTCAGATGACAACCAAGATTAGTCATCACAATGCTTAACAGACGTTAGAAGAGATTCAGATCTCTCAGTTCAGAGTGCCTTTCTCTGTAAAGCGGTAGTGTATGCTTCCAAGCATTGGCCATGTTGGTGTCACTCTTAAGAAACTGGGCTCCAGGAACTCAGAAAGAAATGCCCGTCCTCTATTACCACTACAGTGAGTAGAATCTATGAAACTGGAAAAATCCCAGGACCATCACAGTTACGGATGGATGCAGTTAGAAAAAGGAATTTAGACAAAATTTAAAATGTTTCTCATTTGGGAAGAAGGAAAAAAAGATATTCATTATATTTATGTTTATAAATTTATATTTCCTATTAAAATATTGAAGAATTTGTAACAGAAATTGGTAGGCTATTAAGAGAAATTAGTTTTCAAAATTGATCATTTCAAAATAAGGAGAGGTTGGGGAAAACAGGAGTTATAATAAATAGGAATATGTTTAAAGTAGGTTGGCTAAAATAATTTTAAGACATAGTAACATTAGGGGCTGGACACATGGCCTGGTGGTTTAAAGTATTTATTGTTCTTCCAAAGGACCAGAGTTTGGTTCCCAGCATCCATGTTGACAGCTCAGAGATGCCTGTAACTCCAGTTTCAGGTATCTGATGCTCTCTTCTGGCCTCTGAGGTCACCCATGCTCATATGCATGTACCCACACAGACACAAACATATACACATACTTAAAATAATGGAAATATTAGAGATGTGGCTCAGATGGTAAATCAGAGAGATGGCTCAGATGGTAAAGAGCACTGTCTACTCTTCTAGAGGACTTGAATTAGGTTCTCAGCACCCACATGACAGCTAACAACCAACTGTAACCCCAGTTCCAGGGAATCCAACACCCTCTTCTGGCTTCAGTGGGCACTGAATGACGTTGGTGCACTTATATACATGCAGGCAAAACACTCATGCACATAAAATTTTTTTAAAAATTAAAAAAAATTTAAACCTTAGAAATACCAACATTAGTATAATTGAAATAATTAAAAGAATGAGCTCCACTCAGGCCATGGAGAATATTGGCCCCAAGGTGACATCAGAGCTATTAAAAGTGACACAATGTTTAAAAGAGGAGTAAAAAAAAAAATTGGCAGGAAAATAATAGCAAAATAAAGCAGGAGTAACAACACTTACAGCAATAAATATAAATTATTAAAGCTGACTCAAAAGACAGAAAGCCCAGCTATATTCTAAAATACATCATACTGATAAACTATCACCAAGCAGATGGCTCTGAAAGTAAGGTTGCCTCCCTGTTTCCTCCTCCAATTTCAGACCCAAGCATGTTTGTCTCAAAGTGTTCTCCAAAACCTCTTTTCTGGGGATAGACTGATGCCCCCAAACTTTATGACAGTGATGGAAAAGAACAGCAAAACATCTCAATGATAAAACTATTATGTCTTTGAGAACAGCTAGAAGGTAAACCATTTCCAACAGAGGTTTCTAAGATATCTCCTGATATAAAAATGCCTGAAGTGGGAATAGAAAGCCATACTTTCTGCCATGGGGGAAGCTCATCTATGGAGAGAAAGCTTAAACGGGTGCTCCAGCTGACTGCCTCAGCTTTCCCAGTCAATTTCTCCTGGTGTTTGTAAGTCCCTGATTTGATGATACTATATATACTGTTTGCTTTCTCAGTTCAGCTATGCTGAACTCTGATGAATGTTGTAAATACCCTATTTGATGACATTTTGCTATCTATTTGCTATGTCTATCATCTGCTACTTCTGTCTGTCTGCTGCTTCTGTCTATCTGCTATGTTTGTCACCTGCTACATCTGTCTATCTGCCACTTCTGTCTATTGGTAACCATCTATCTACCTGGTATTTCCTACTTGTTCTTTTGATTTTACATGCTGCATGCTTAATAAACTCATTCATTCAAACAAAAAGTATGGCTATCACAGATCATTCTCTGGACTTTATAGAACATGTACCAGTAACAAAATTAATAACTTGAAGAAATAATCAAAATTTCCTCTTTTCTCCCAGCATCCTATAATACATGTCCTTTGGACAGGGAATTTCATTTAAAAACAGAATATAAAACCGTGTTTATTGACAAGCCTTCAAAGAACTGAGAATCCAAATCTCATACTACTATTCCAAATAAATGAAAATAGTAAATAAATACTTACCTTATTTTACCAGGACAATAAAAACCCTGATATTGAAGCTACCCATATACAAAAAGTAAGGATATTAGCCAAATACATATAAATATCCAAATAAAACATTTGCAGATCAAATCTGATAAACAATGTTAAGAATATTCTCATGAGGGCTGGGCATGGTGGTGTACACCTTTAATCCCAGCACTCAGGGAGAGACCTAGATAGGCAGATGTCTGTTAGTTCAAGGTCAGCTTGGTCTACATAGCAAGTTCCAGACCACCGGGGGCTACAGGAAGAGCCTGTCTTAAAATAAATAAATAAATAAATAAATAAATAAATAAATAAATAAACAAATAAATAATCTCCATAAGCATTTTACCACTTGAATATATCTTAAAACCCAAAAGCTTTTGATAGAGCCAATACTGTTCTTGTTTTCAAGAAGCTGTTAAAGTAGAAGAAAAAAAAAACAGAAAGTCTATTAAGAAAAGTCTTAGCAAGCATTATGTTTAATGATAGAACTTTGAAAGCATTTTCTTTTAGTTAGCTATTAAAGAAAATTCAAAGCTATGTGCTAAGGTTAGGGATGGTGTGCTTGGAAAGCACAGGTCCCTGGTTTCCATCCACAACATGACAAAAACAAAGGCTTGCATTCCACACTGACTTCCTCATGTTTTCTTCTATGTTAATTTTGATCAGGTTGTTTCATCAATCAGGACTTATTTCTTCCCAGATTCTGCCAAGCCAACACTGTCTTCTATAAAGCTTCTGGTAACTTCATAGTGTCATCAACTCTGTATTCAGATACACAGAGGTGCATGTGTGTGATATGATTTTTATGCTCAGTTCCCCTGATGGACTGTTTGTTCATTTGGGGCTGGGGGTTAAATTTTATTCTTGTTTTTCTTTTGAGCAAGGGTTGCATGTAACCCTGGTTGGCCTTGAATTCACTATGCAGTTGAAGATAACCTTGAACTCAGGAAACTTTTCCCTTCACCTCCCAAATGCTGAAATTGCAGGACTGCACCACCACATTCAGGTTCACTGTTTCATATCAGGAAGATGAGGATTGGCTTCTATCTCACTGCAGAACACCAAGCATTTAATAAGAGGATTATTCTAATTACAGCTATACAATATTTCAAAGTTGATTCTAATTCTGTTCAACAGCCTTTTATTAAAAACTAGAAATGTTGCTCTCTCCGACCCACAGGACTCTCTCTCCAGGGTAAGTCCATTGCACCATCCTGGACTTGACTTCCCCAGCCTCGTTCACCCTCCCACCTCCCCCTCCAGTCTCTCCTCCTAGCCTGGGTCCTGTCCCATTCTTTGTCTTGGCGCCCCAAACACCTGGGGAACCACCACTGATGTCTGATCCTTTGTATCCAGAGCAACTCAGTTCCTTAGCAGGTCCCCAGGGGTGCTATTGGCCTGGCCCCGCCCTCACTTCCCTCTGCTTCCCTGGGTCTACACAACCCGCCAGCCTCTTTCCTGGATGCTGGGGCTGACCTTTCCTCTTCCTGGTCCTTTGCATCCAGACCAATCCAGCTCCTCAGTGCAGTCCCCAGGGGCCCTTCGGGCTGCCTCCTGCCTGCATCTTCCTTTATATCTCTGAGTGTCAGGGCCACCAGCTGCCTTAGACCAGCATCTTTCCTGGGCCCGTCTCCCAGGCCAATCCAACCCCCAAATTCCTGAGGCCAAAATCTTTCCTGAAAGGGTCTAGGCCTTAGGAGAAAGCCTGAGAGCATCTGATCCTCATCTGACTTGGGCCTCTGTGGGGACTCCTGAAGACATAAGCAATCTGGTCACTCCAATATAAAATCAAAAGAGAGAACCAGAAGCTTAGATGAACCAGCTTTTCATGCCCAAAAA
>NW_008341187.1:1950842-1952265 GCF_000622305.1 Nannospalax galili | reverse complement strand
AGATCTGCCTCCCTCTGCCTCCCAAGTGCTGGAATTAAAGGTGTGCACCACCACACCTGGCTCCAAAGCCCTCTTCTGACCTCTCTGGTATTGCACAACATGGGTGCACTCACATACATGCAGGCAATACACTCATACACATAAAATTAAAATAATAAATATTAAAAAGAACAATCATAAACATGATCAAGGAATTCAACAAATTTAAAGAACACAAACAAATCAAAGAACTAAAAGAAGATAGGGATAAACTTCTGAATGAATTAAAAAAAGAGAAATATTAAAGAATAGTAGGCTGAAATGGAAGAAGGAAGTGAAACACTCAGTAAACCAATTAGAAATGATAGGAGAAAGCCTCACCAGTAGGATGAATGAAATGGAAAACAGAGTATAAACACTGGAAGATAAAGTGGACGAACTAGACCACTCAAGCAAAGAGTACGAAAAATTTAGGAAATCACAAGAATGGGATATGAAGGAATTGAGTGACATCATAAAAAGACCAAACTTAAAAATCATAGGTATACAGGACAGAGAAGAATCCCAAGATAATGACATGGACCAGATCTTCAACAGAATCGTGGAAGAAAATTTCCCAAAGTTAAAGGAAGACATGCCCATACAAATACAAGAAGCATATGGAACACCAAACAGACAGGACCAGAAAAGTAACTCTCCATGGCACATCATAGTAAAAGTACTAAACATACAAAACAAAGAGACAATATTGAAAGCTGCAAAAGAGAAACAAGAAGTCACATACAAAGGAAAACGCATTAGGATTAGAGCTGACTTTTCAGTGCAAATTATGAAAGCCAGAACAGCCTGGATCAAAGCATTCCCAGTTTTAAATGACCACAGATGCCAACCCAGATTACTATACCCAGCCAAAATGTCTATTATGGTCAAAGGGGAAAGAAAATCTTCCATGACATAGATAGGCTAAAGGAAATCATGTCCACAAAACCAGCCCTTCAGAGAGTTCTGGAAGTAATACAAAGAGCTGAAGAAAGGAATGACTATACCCAAGGGGTTGCTGAAAGAAATTCAATGAAGGTATAACTGTGGAAAAGTCCACCTATATCATGAATGTAAACAGAAATAAAAATGACAGGACTCAATACTCATCTTTCATTAATAACTTTAAATATTAACGGACTGAACTCCCCAGTCAAAAGATATAGACTAGGTGAATGGATTAAGAAACAAAACGATCTTTATGTTGTCTGCAAGAAACTCATCTCACTTTCAAGGACAGACGCCATCTCAAAGTGAAAGGGAGTTTATAGCTCTAAGTGCCTACATCAAAAAATCAGAAAGAACACAAATAAATGACAACATTGCTACTCATCTCTCTTGAAAAGCAACAGCAAACAAAACCCAAACATAGCAGACAAGAAGAAATAACAAAATTCAGGGCAGA
>NW_008341187.1:1946930-1950033 GCF_000622305.1 Nannospalax galili | reverse complement strand
ATGCATAAGTCAATAAACATCATAAATCATATAAATGGGCTCATAGACAAGAACCACATGGTCATCTCAATAGATGCAGAGAAGGCCACTGACAAAATTCAACATATATTTATATTCAAAGTCCTAGAGAGAACTGGACTGGAGGGAACATACCTTAATGTATATAAGGCCATCTACAACAAACCCACAGCCTACGCCATTCTAAATGGAGAGAAAATGGAAGCATTCCCATTAAAATCAGGAACCAGGCAAAGCTATCCACTATCTCCACTTCTTTTTAACATAGTAATTGAAATGCTTGCAAGACCAATAAGACAAGAGAAGGAAATTAAAGTAGTAATACTTGGAAAAGAAGATATCAAATTATCTTTTTGCAGATGATAAGATATATCAAAGAGACACCAAAAATTCCACTAGAATACTCCTAGAAATTATTAACACAGTCAATAAAGTGGCAGGTTACAAAATTAACCTATAAAAGTCTGTAGCCTTTCTATGTACCAATAACAAGCAAACAGAGAAAGAACACATGGAAGCACTCCCCTTCACGACAGCTGAAAAAAATAAAAATAAAACAAAATATCTCAGAATAAACCTGACCGAAGACATTAAAGAGCTCTACAATGAAAAATTTAAATCTTTAAAGAAAGATTGAGGAAGACATCAGAAGATGGAAGGACCTCCCATGCTCATGGATTGAAAAAATTAATATTGTGAAAATGACCATCCTACCAAAAGTCATTTATAGACGGAATGCAATGCCAATCAAAATCCCCATGTCATTTTGCACAGAATTGGAAAAAAATCCTAAGATTCATATGGAAGCACAAAAGACCTCAGACAGCCAATAAAACCCTGAGCACTAAGAGCAACGCAGGGGGGATTACTATACCAGATTTTAAACTGTATTACACAGCTATAGTCATAAAATCAACATGGTGCTGACACAAAAATAGACCCATAGATCAATGGAACAAAATTGGCACAAAAATAGACCCATAGACCAATGGAACAAAATTGAAGACCCAAATATGAGTAATTGCAATTTTAGCCACCTGATATTTGACAAAGGGGCCAAGAACATTAACTGGAGGAAAGACAGCATGTTTGGCAAATGGTGCTGGCAAAACTGCATCTCCACTTGTAGAAGAATGAAAGTAAACCCCTATCTTTCACCCTGCACAAAAGTCAATTTCAAATGGCTCAAAGACCTCAATGTAAAGCCTGAAACTCTGAAACTTTTAGAAGAAAACATTGGGAAAAACCTACAAGATATAGGTGTAGGAAATGATTTTCTAAATTGGACATCAATTGCTCAGGAAACAAGGGCAACAATTAAAAAATGGGACCTCATTAAACTAAAAAGCTTCTGTACATCAAAGGAGGCAACCAGGGAAGCGAACAGAAAACCCACAATTGGGTGAAAATCTTCACCAGCGACACATCTGATGGAGGTTTAATATCCAGAATATATAATGAACTAAAAAAACAGAGACTCAAGACATGAAGTAACCCAATTAAAAGATGGCCTAAGGAGCTGAACAGAGTTCTCAGAAGAAGAAGTAAAGATGGCTATGAAACATCTTAAAAGATGTTCAACATCACTAATAATTAGGGAAATAGAAATTAAAACCACTATAAGATTTCATCTTACCCCAGTCAGACTGGCTAAGATCAAGAAAACAAATGATAGCAAATGTTGGAGAGGATGTGGGAAAGAGGAACACTCTTCCACTGCTGGTGGGGGTGCAAACTTGTTCAACCCCTATGGAAAGCAGTGTGGAGAACTCTTAAAAAACTACAAATGAACCTACCATTTGACCCATTTTACCACTCCATGGCATATACCCAAAGAACTCATCCTATTGCAGAGACACTTGTACATCCATGTTTGTTGCTGCTCTTTTCACAATAGCTAAGAGATGGAAGCAACTTAGTGTAGCTCAATTGACCAGTGTATAATAAAAATGTGGTTCATTTATACGATGAAGTTTTACTCAGCAGTAAAGAAAGATGAAATCATGAAATTTGCAGGTAAATGGATGGAACTAGAAACTGTTATACTAAGTGAAGTAACAGACTCAGAAAAAAATCGACATATGTTCTCCCTCTTATGTGGTTCCTAGAACCAAACCCTGACAAGTGAGTATGTATCCAGACATAACTACAGGAACCAGGATAATGGAAAGCAAACAGGGAAGTAAAAGGAAAGAAAGAACCTGAAAGAGAACAGTAGGAAACAGGCCTTGATAAGGGAGATATGGATAAAAATTGGTTAGTTTAAGGGAGGGGGGAGGGAAGGGTATACAAGGAACCTAGGGGATAAAGGGAAAGAAGGACCTCAAGAGAGGTAGGACCATAGGAGAAGGGAATTATTAAGGGGGAAATGGGGGCACCTTAAGTGGGAAAACAATGATTGAGGGGTGAGACAATATGAGAGATAAATAATGCCTAGCTAGTTTTGAAAACCAGAGGGAACCATATTACTCCTATAACCTACTGACAAATTATACATAGCAGATCAACAAATATATGTCTAGGTAAGGTTTACCTGAGAACAATTGGTCTTTGCCCAAGATTTATCTACATGTTCCTCCTTTGGTAAGAGGAACATAAAGGACACTTTTTGCTCCTTACCCTCCTAGGTCAAGTAGTTCCAGGGGACTCTGAGCAGCTCTCAAAATGTCCTGTAATTGTGATGGGTCACCTGTCCTCTTGATAAAGGAGGCTTTGGAGACCCTACCAGATGGACTTGAACCAGTGTCCAGCCTACAAAGAGGAGGGTCAACACAGAGGAGTCATTTCCTCCATGCTTCCAAGTGAAGCCAACCATGGTCAAGCAGGACCTTTGACTTATCTTTACATAGGCGGACTGGTAAAAGAAAGGAACCAGGGGCTCCTCCCAAGCCCATGTGAACCTTGAGGAACAGAACCTCAAACAACCTTAAGAGTAAAAATAAATTCGTTTATCTGGGCCAACTGTATGGCCTTAAACACCCAAAAGGAAAGTAAGGGGCCCTCTTAATGGGCTTTCTTTTTGATTTCTCTGCTAACATAAACATGCACCCAGAGCTATCACATGCATCCAGTGGTACAGGCCTTC
>NW_008341187.1:1916951-1945810 GCF_000622305.1 Nannospalax galili | reverse complement strand
TTATACTAAGTACAATATTATATAACTGTAATAATTCAACTGTGAACCTAAAAATTTACAGCCAATTATGAAAGAGATGCATCTTAGCTCAGGAAATTGTTATTGAATATGTCAATGCTGTTGTAATGAAATGCTTCTTCTAAGTATGTGGTTAATATATAAATAATTTTTAAAAAGTAGAAATGTTATATTTTAGGATTCTCCCAAACCAGAGACACTAATCATACATAGCCATATATGACTAATAATCACTTGAAATGTGGATAGTGTGGCAGAAAAAATATTTTAATTTTAACTAACTTAAATGTAGATAGATTATTTTTTATGAGAGAAATGGAAAATTATATAAACTAATATTGCATGCTATTTGCCTTAGTTTGCTAAAGAAAAAGTCAAATTCATTTAAAACTGTAGTTGCTACCTTAGGTACTCAAAGGCACTGCTCGCTGCTCTTTCTGGGTAACTTCTGTGGTTTTCATAAGGAAGGCAAAACAATACAGGTTTTGAAAGGATGGGTCTAGAAATATTCCAAGCAGGAAAATTATATAAACTAATATTGCATGCTATTTGCCTTAGTTTGCTAAAGAAAAAGTCAAATTCATTTAAAACTGTAGTTGCTACCTTAGGTACTCAAAGGCACTGCTCGCTGCTCTTTCTGGGTAACTTCTGTGGTTTTCATAAGGAAGGCAAAACAATACAGGTTTTGAAAGGATGGGTCTAGAAATATTCCAAGCATGGGGAAAACAAAGGCAATTGAGGTAAAATTATTCTATTAAAAATCAATTTACTTGAAGACAGACTTCAAGATAGAGGCAAAGGCCTGAACTTTCTTTTGAACTAAGGTAGTATGATCTCTTCAGGATCGTTTAAGTGTTTATTGATTTACTCCCAGCACATAATAATGAGCATGTTATTTCTTTGATTAAAGAAGGAGAAAGAGGAGGAGGATAAGTTGGAGGATGAGGAGGAGGAGGAGGAGGAGATGAAGAGGAAGAGGAAGAAGGAGGATGAGGAGGATGAGGAGGAGGAGATGAAGAGGAAGAGGATGGAGGAGGAGGAGGAGGAGGAGGAGGAGGAGGAGACACCTATGTTATCTCCTTCTCTTCCACAACAGCCATTTTGCTTGTCTTTTTCATTTCACAGTGACCATGTGTTTGACTGGTGCATCATCAATAAGTTGGTAGTGTTTGTACCATCTGTGTGGGCCAGATAAGTGAGATTTGGGATTCAGCAGCCCTGAAGGAGTCGCAATACTGGAGACACACCTGTCCTGCTTTGTCTCCTCACTCCTGAGGCTCCTTCCCAGTCTCTATTCTCCACGTCAGCCAATTGACCAAAAGAAGTCATAAACATGTCAGATGTGTAAGCAAAACTCCATTATTTCTGACTTTCAAGCTGGTTCCTATTATAAAAACACTAATTGTTTTTATAGGGTGTTAGACAAAGAAGCTGCCAGAGAAGTCATTTCCACTTTATGCCCCGAGGAAGGGAAATCACAAAGAAATTAGAAAAAGATTGTTTCTTAGGCACCGCTGACTCGTCTAAAATTGAGCATTGCTTGATGTTTCCTAGATTAACAAATTAATAGTACGTGGTCCATTCTGAGTCATAAAAACTTTACAATTGATATCACTAGAAACTGATGTGATTCATGGCTTTAGGAAGGAGATAAGGAGGGCTCTATCTAATAGGGGAGATGTTGCTGTCAGTAAACTGCTTGGATTATAGAACCATTCAGCTTTTTATAAGAGAATGGATATTTTGTCTAGACAGAAACAGAATGGCAACCATATTAATTACCTACACAAAGACTCTATCGTAATGTTTATATTTGTTTAGTATTCTTTGTTTTGAAAAATCCTGCAAAATCTTTATAATCATTATTTCCTTTCATGGAAATGACAGTGAAATAAATTGATACTTACCACTTGCTGGCTTAAAAATCACTTCACAAGCTTCCTACTCTCGCATTGGCTTCACACCTGTGTACCTCAGCCCGTGTCCTGCAGCCCATGTTCTGCAGCCTGCGGACAGTTTAGCGCCCCCTACCCCCACCAGTGTACTGCAAGGAATTTATTATGAATCTGTTTAACCATGCTCTGCCTGGAGTCTGCTGACCTTACTGATGTTTTTCTTCCTAGCTAGTAATGAACATTTCTAGAATTGGATTTAGTGAGTTATAAAACATAGTTTCTTCTATAAAGGTAGTAAGTGAGCTCTGAAATCTTTTCTCCTCTAGTCCAATGCATACAAATAAGCTGGCAGTCTAAAGCATTAGGAAAACTCCATCTGTTCAGTCAGGCATTTGTCCAGACCAGACAAAAATTTTCTTTTCTTGCATGGATATTTTGTTAAATTTCAGCATATTTTGTTAAATTTTAGTAGAAGAATCTGAAGCTGAACCACAATAATTATGTTGAATATGCTGAAGAATGGTATCTTCTCAAAGTGCTATGGTCCTATCTGTTCCCATCCCCAGCCCTGACTGGCCCCAAGGCTTTTAGAGACTTCTCAAAGAGCCAGGCCCATTTCTAAATACTTTGTCACAGCTAATACAACTGGATGCCCAAAAGCTGTGTTTATTCTTTGTCAGCTATGAGTGTATGATTCTCACATTGATGTTTAAGCTACAGTCCTTGCTATGCATAAATTAAGTATATAGAAAAGGCCTCCTAAGGATTATGTTACAGTTTTCAAGTGCAACTTGGCATCCATTAATGAGTACACAATTAAGGGAGACATTGGGATGAGGCATGGGGGTGGAATGGGGGAAATCCTTATAAACATTTTCCTACAGTGAATCCATATGTAGATTTTCTTTTATTTCACTTTTTAAAAGTATTTTATGCTTTTATTATTGCTCATAACATAGTCGTCCGTATAAGAGTAGATTAACAGAATATTTACCGTACTTCAAGGGCATTGTGTGTCAGTCTAAAAATAACTTATATTTCAAAGATTTCTCTATTAAATTATTCCTCAATGTGTCAAATTGTTTCTCAAGATTCTATGGTGAAAGAGCAAGTTTTTGGTAGATCCTCCCACTTGGTACTCAGAAAATATCATGTGTTTATAGCTTTTCTTGTTGCCCTATAAACTCAGAGCACACCACTGCTGATCTCCCCACTGACACCAGCATCCAGAACAGGACCTGACACAAAGATGACATTTAATAAACAAAGTGCCTTTTTGTACATAAAGTTTGCTCATTATTCAATATTGAATTGTTAGTAAGTCAATTCTTCTGTCAAAAGAATTCTGGATTTGTTGATTAGTATTCACAAAACGCCACAATTCTAACTTCAATTTTCCAATGCTGATTTTCTGACAGAAATACACTGTGGGTGCAATGTAGCATATCCCAATACCATAACTTGGGAAAAGTCTGAACGCAGAGTATGTTGTGTCATTCTACCATGATGGAAAATGAGAATGAGTTCAAATTAGTTGGGAAGTAGCATTAATCTGCACTAACCAGCAGGGTCAAGGTAGTGTTTTGGAAGCAGAGTTGTTTACAGATCTGAAGCAATGACGCTATGAGTCACATTAGATACAGCCCAAAATTAAGCCACATAACCACTCTAATACAGCATTATAGTGTGCACTGGTAGCTTGCAACAGAAGGAATGACCTTGCAGTTCCCGTCACTCATCAGATACAGCCTGGGGAACTTGGATCTCATCCAAAATTGTCTGCTCATATAAAAACACTTATATTAGGTAGCAAACGGGTTTTCTTAGAGGCAAGTGTTCATGAAGGTGGAGTGAGGAGGCTCCATTGGGAAGAATTTCAGGTACCAGAAAGCATTTGGGTTACCATGGACGCACTGAAAATATGCACAAGGCAAAATGGGACCAGGTTGGACGGATGCTGCTGCACTTTGTAGGCTTGACGGCAAAGGAGGGCCAGGCAAAACGCCAAAGATGGAAACAACACATTTTTGACCTGGACAGCTCCTCCTGCCCCTAGCTGGATTTGAATTTCCTGTCTGCTGGCCTGATCTTAACTTGATGTAGATTTGACTTACTGAGGCAAATAAAGTCTGACTTGTTCTGAAACCTCACTCTACTATGTAAAGGGAAATAGAGTTAATAGAGTAAGGGAGGGGCAAGAAAGGGAAGGAAAAAGGGAATGGAAAGCAAGGAAAAAATTGGAAAAACTAGAGATGAATGGGGAATAAAAGAAAACGGGCAGATGACAAGAGAAATCTTCCACCAGGTCACTTAATATCAATTTACCTAAACTTATTGCAATTTCTAGAATGTAATGACTACTGTGTTTCACAAGGAACAGACTTAATGCTAGCACATACAGGACACAGGAATGCTCAGATGACAATAGAACATAGAATTAGTTTGAGTGTAACATGTAAGCACAATAATCCTTATCTACATTTGAAGAAAAAAATCTGGATTTGGAACCGTTGTCCGGAGATTAATTTATAAGTGTGATGTAAATCTCTCTTGAGAAGAGATTCACCTTTAAGCTGAAGAGAAGCAATTTCAAGTATACTTTCTCTCCAATACAAAATTATGTCTTTAGCTCCAGAGAACATGGATTTGTCTATAGGCCATGATAAGTGACTAAGACAAAACTGAAGTATCTACAACTTATCAGGAACACAAACGGCCCTGATATGAACCAGGGAAGTATATATCAGAGGTAGACAGGAGTCTGTCTACTGGGTAATGCACACAGTACCATAGGGCTTCAGATGACCTGCCTTGAATGAGCGGAACAGCTTCAAACTCTCTCACAGAACTCTGGCTTGGACATTGCAAATATTTAGGAGCTATCATTTTGGCAATGACAAGAGACACATTTGTAGAAGTTTTCCAGAGCCATCTCCATATCACAGTACCATAACTTGAACAAGAAACATCTCTGAAATAATCTGAGACACCCCTAGAGATTCCCTCAGATGAGAATTATGGACTTTGCAGCAGATAGAAGAGGTTAGGCCAGTGAGACACTACTTCTCCAGTTGCACCATTGTTAACTCTTTTTTAAAATATATTTTATTTAGTATTTTTATTTTATGTGTATGAGTATATTTCCTGCATGTATGTGAGTGCATCCATGTCGTGCAATATGGCAAAGGTCAAAAGAAGGTGTCCCCTGGAACTGGAGCTAAGAACAGTTTGTAGCCACCATGTGGGTACTGGATATCAAGCCTAGGTCCTCTGCAAGAGCAGTCAGTGCTCTTAACTGCTGAGCCATCTCTCCAGCACCCCATTGTTAACTCTTAACCCATGTGAACTACTGATAAAAATAAAATACATACTGAACTGAAACAGCTAAACAATTTTGGAAACTTCTAAAAGGCTAAACCAAGATACTCTTTATTTATATGTTCAATGTTTCTGTTTTTCATCCTCATTGCCAAGAACAGATCATGTGCACATGACATAGAACTACAAAATGAACCACAAATAACTTAAGACTTGCCAGACAGCAACTGGTTTGACGATGGACCAACTTCACACATTACATCTTCCACATACACAGCAGCTGCACTGCCAAGTGTACATTCTGAGTAAGATCCTACACAAGGGAAGACTGATGAAGTTACTACTGGGATTAACCAAACAAAATAACCTGAATTCCATAGTCTTCATCATTAATGTGCTTAAGAAAAACCGTAGCAAACTATTTCTATCATACATTCCCAGTACATTCATATACTTTCCAAGACCTTCTACTTATGATTGGAAACGTCAAAATTAGAGTGAGTTCCAAAATATCTCAATGCAGTTTATGCATTTCTAAATATTTCATAATATCAAACCTGATGGAAGGAGGATGGAGTTAAAGATCTAAGTACCCTATTTTGAACCTCTTAATTCCTCAACTTCACTCTCCAAGGTTGCAAAGACCCTATATCAGTACCTTGAGAAAAAGTCAGGGTTCACTTAATCTCATGCATTCACAGGATAATGAAAGACCCCAACAACATAGATATAAATGACTGTCATTAGAAATATACTAAACTTTTCCAATTGATTTCACTACATTAAATAATATTACTCAGGGTCCCACTTTTAAAATTTAGTGTCAATATTGCTTCCAGATCTACCAAGCACTAGCTATTGTCCTTAGACAACTTATTAGCTGCTATGATGAACTTCATTAATCTTGTTATGGTATTAATGACATACCATAAGGTAATAGAAGAATAAATAAAATAGTGCATTTATCAGATCTAGCACAGAGCCTAGTGGACAATAATTTTTCCACAAACAGTAGATATTATCATGACTTCTACCAATGCTAATATTTAAATACTTTTAATGTTATGCTATTATTACTAATACTAAGTAACCAGAGATGAGCAATAAAAATTCTGGATTTCAAAGTAGAGGTCATTTACCAAGTATCAAGATGTAAGGGTGAACATGATGACTATAAATTCTGCATATTGAAACATCACTACTACATTTGTCTCTATGGAGAGCATTATGGAACTAAAATGAGTTTGGCATGCTTGTAGCATAGTTGATTAAAACATAGGCAGAGTCTCTTCTCTCTTCAGGCATTTTGTCTTTTGGAAAGCCTGCCCTAAATATCTTAGAATGTAAGTATTTCAGAATGACTGCATGTAACATTATCTTTGGGTACCTTTAAATATCTAGAATTCAGCAATTATAAATGACACAATAAAATGTAGTAACAATATTTTAATCATTATAATGTCTTTATGAAGTCTATACAATGATGCACATACATAGAATTATGCCAAGGAGATCACCAAGGCCATGGTAGGCAGGATCCCAACATCAATGAACTTACAATATTTGGAGAACATAAGGTAGGTGTTGGATATTGGATATTCAACTCAGTGGAAGGGCAATTACTTTCTAAGCATGAGGTTTCATGTACAAGCCCCAGCATTAAAAAATTAATTGTAGATAGAACAAAAATGAAGCATATAAATCAACAAGTCTATTCAAGCCTACAAGATGGTAAAATATGAATTCAGCAAAGAGTCATGTAAAATTTCAAAAGTAGCGTAAGAGGTGCTAGATGCTAGCTCTGACAGGCATGGAGCTAAAGAAAGTCCTTCTAGTCAAGAGCTTCAGCAAAAACCAATCCACAAAAGAAGGGTCCATCTTTATGGTTTGCAAGAACCATGGTATCACGAGTTTGCAAAGCATTTTTGCAAAATAGTACATCCTAAAATTGCACACAAGTCAGCAAGCTGGTAACTTGAGAAAGTTTGTAGGAAAAAAATGTCTGTATCAAAATGTCAGATGATTTGTGGATGCCAAAGACCGCAGACAGGAAAAGCTTGGAGGAGGCTACAATAACCTATGTGAGGCAAAAAGACTTTGAGCAGGGGTGGCTGCAGAGGAATAAGAAAGAAACGTTAGAAAAACCTGAAGGAAGATGAGCAGGTGCTGTGTGACTTCTTGGGGAGATATGAACAAACACCTTGTTAGTCCAAATAGGGAACCAATGACAGACCAAAGGGACATTTCCAACAAAGCCCAACGAGTTTATTGGGGTAACTTACAGGAGTATGGATGAAAGGCTACTTACAGGAGTATGGACAATTTGAAGGCAGCCGCATCATTAAAAAGCCTACCCAAACTGGGTAATAAGTCATGCAAGCAGATACACTCTTAGAGTTCTCTATGTGACTTGCAGCAGCTCAAGCCAGAGTCTCCTCCAGGCAGCTGGGCTGTTGGAGAGTCTCCTCTCTCCAGTACTACCTACTTCTTACATTGTTGGGGAGGGTCCTTGTGAATTTCTTGAGTTTTAGGAACTTCTTGAGACTTGTGAGATGTTTACTTCATGAACCTTAAGGACCTTCCCTCCAGGATGGAATGTTTCAATTGCCACCCAACATCAGGCAATATTAGCTGACTAAATAAACTGTGGAAATAGAAGTGTCTAAGGAGCTTAAAAATATTCCAAGTTATTTCAGCAGTGGTCCTTAGAAAGAACCATAAGGCTCAATATAAAGGGTTCCAGAATTACATAGAATGACCCAAAGAGAGGAGAGGCACATAAAAATGATACCACACAGGTTGTGGTATAGGTGTACCTGTTAAGTAGCTGTAGACTGGGTACTACCAGGTTTCATCAGAAAGGAACATAGGTAGATAGTCAGAGGCCATGGTCTTGATCTTGCAAATAGAGACTTACAGCCAGGACCAGGAGACTGTAAGGTCACACAACTCAATGGTGCATAAAAAGAAATATCATTAAAATTAAGAAATTTCTTAGAAACCATCTGTATGAAACAACATCTGTTTTATGAACAACAAATACAATGAAAATGATTTATGCAGTAAATTTCAAGGATGTCACTCTGTGTGTCAGACATGGTCCAGAGAGCAGGGAAGCTAGAAGGCCAATGAATCTGAAATGAGGACATAATTCTGCCTCTTACTCACTCCGTCTGAGCCACTGATGCTTAACAATAACAGCCTGGCCTCATCCAGTCCAATAGACAGCTAGACCAATGTTGTTATTATCAGAGAAGTGGTAGCCACCTAATGTTTTGAATTTGATACCTAGGTATAAGGCACTGTCAAAACATAGCCAACATCCTAAAAGTTTATCCCTCAGCTCTACTCTGATCATACCCCAGTTTTACCCCTAAGAATACCGAAGCTTGGGCTAATTCTGACCTTAGCTGCTTTGGCCTCCCTAGAACTGAGTTAGTCCATTAAATTAAGTCCCCTCCCTTCTAGATTCCTTAACTTCCCTTCATAGCACCATATGGGATCATCTCTTAAAGATGCTATTTTAAAAGAGATTTGAGGGCCTGGACAGATGGTTCGGTGGTTAAAAGCACTTGTTGCTCTTTAGGGGGCTCAGGTTCAATTCCCAGCATCCACATGGCAGCTAAAAACCACTCATAACTCCAGTTCCAGGGGATCTGATGCCCTTTTCTGGCTTCTGAAGTTTTTGCGTGACATGAGTAACTTAAATGCAAAACGCTCATACTCATAAAATAGAAAAAAAATAAATAGGAAAAAAATTCAAAGGAATTTGAGAATAGTTGAAGTTATGCAAATATTTCTCTGATTTCACATATATTTGAAAGACTACAGCTACTAATATTCATCAAAATAATTTTCACTCTTTTGGTGAAAGGGCAGCCACAGTTTTAACTCTGTAACAGACAACTAAGACAGACAGAAGGCACTTTCAGGATGATCCCTAGATGTGGAGGCCAATGATGTCTGATGCACATAGCCCAGGACTATTGCGCCTGCACTCTAGAAGTCCTTGTTTTCTGTGTATAGAAAGACTGTCTTCTGCTCTCAGAAGATTTGTTTCACTTGCTCTTCTTCAAAGATGAAATTAGAGAAGAATGTGCATAGCCCCAGACACCAAACACAAAATAAAGAAGAAAATCCTTTGTCTACATTTAGTAAGAAATAGGCTTTGCATAAGTGTCCAAACATCCTTAAAGCTGAAAATTTCAGTCCATTTATTTCATGTTGTGCATCTAATTTCCAAAAAAAAAATGGATAAATTTTAAGCTCAATCCTTTGGAATTACAAAGGTTTTTTTTTTCCTATAAAATAATAATTTGTTTACTAAGTGGCTTTGTTTCTTTTGATTTTTAGACTTAGTCTGGTTCAAAAGAGAGCCAGTTCACTCAGCAGCTAGATGAACAGGGCTCCATTGCCCTAACCTCTAGGAGTTCTAACGATTAGATCAGTTTAAAATCTCAATTCAGGGAGCAGGGTTGGCATAAACCAAGACTAAAGAAGCAAAGAGAAATGTTGGTGTGGCTGTGTGTGTGGGGTAAGCACTGCATTTTAGGATAAGAATGAATTTGCATTTTAGACAGATCACTAAGGGGATGATAGGTTGGCAGGAGGCTGTTTGTAGAGCATGAAGATTGAAGAGGAGCAGAATCCTGCAACATCAGTGGCTAAGCAAAAGAGGAAGAGATAACTGCTAGAACCAGCCTAGGCTAAAAGCAGGGCAGAAGGGCTCTCCCTCCTCTGTGGTGTTAGCTGCAGTGTACCCAGGACTGAAGTCTTACTGACCGGAAAGGACCAAGCACCTCTCCCTCTAACCAAGCCAAAACTTAACTCCATTTTTCCTCTAAGCCCTAGTAGCAGTGCGTGATCAAAGTGGACTGGGATGATCCACCCTGTGCTTCACATTTGCTCTTATTGGGGAACTTACTCTCAGCTTTCATTCACTAACCTGATGTAATGGAAAGACACAAACTTGGGAAGTCAGACAATGTTTACACTGTTTACCTTCTCTGAATCTCACTTAGTCCATTAATATGTGGGGTTTATATTGCCTATAAGTAAAATTCTCCCAGATATGTGTTATTATATGCTCCGACTAACTCTGTTCTAGACTATAAATCAGTTCTTCAGATACAGAGAAAATATGGATTAACCCTCAAAGCAGTTCAGATCCATAACATGCTAGACGACTTCTTGAAAAAGAAAATCCCTGAAGCACAATAGACACTGGGAAAAATGCTTCTCTAAATTAAAACAAAAACATAAAAAAGCAAAGCAATTCAGTTTGATTTGATTGTTGGAACAGTGCTGATCTTGAATTAGAGATCTAAATTTGTTAAGAAAATCACTTAAAAGGAGTTTAACTGACTGAAAACTCAGGAAACATTGTGTTACTTCTGAACCAATAAGCCTCTCTTCCCTAATTGCTAAGTTAACCTCTAATTCCCTCTGGCCATCGTGTAGATGTGCTCTTTAGTGAATAATTGCTTGGTTTATTTGACTGTTCTAGCTTTGGGTTTTGGTTTTCTGGTTTTTTAATCTGATAGCCTTTTCATCCTCCCAGAGCAGTGACTCCCTGTCTTTTGGGAATTGTCCTTTTACTCTGTAACTCTGTGGTCTGACTGTGCAGGTTTGTTTTTTCTGCCACAGCATTTCAGTGCCAGCTGGGCTTCTGTCCCATCCTGTCCAATGGCTTTCTTTTCAGGATTTTTTTTCTCTTGGAACTGAGAGGAGGTAAAAACCCTATTTTCTGCTGTTGAAGCTAGAAAGATTTAGGCTGAAAACTGACAAAGATTCTTCTGAAGAAATACTTGAAAAGAAAGACAAGAGATGTAAGGGAAAGAAGCCTTGGAAAAGTTGAAGCACAGTCTGCTCCTAAGGCTTCCAGTTGCTTTTTCTTGCCTTGTAAAATGTTCTTCAAATCTTCTTTTGATTTTCAACCCTAGATTTTTAAATATTTTATTTATCTATTTTTATTTTATGTGTATATATTATGCCTGTGTGTATGTAAGTGCACCTGTGTCCTGCGGGGACCTTGGAGATCAGAAGAGGGCATCAGATCCTCTGGAACTGGAGTTAAGGACAGGTGTTAGCTGCCATGTGGGTGCTGGGATTTGAACTTGGGTCCTCTGTAAGAGCAACCAGTGTTCTTAACTGCTGAGCCATCTTTCCTGCCCCCAATTCTAGATTCCTTTTTTTTTGGACTAAGTTCTTGTTAGGATTGCACATTTTCCATCAAAAAATCTTTTCTAATGTAGTAATTTTTACTATAAGGAAAAGTAAAAGAGATAACTAAGATGACTTCATTCATTATAAGCTCCTGAGTGCTAATGGCATGTCATTGATACCACTTTTCCTTCTATCAAAGAGCTCTATCTATCATCTATCTAGCTATCTATTATCTAGCTATGTACCATCTACCTATCTATCATCTATCTATCTATCATCTATTTACCTATCATCTATCTATCATCTACTTATCATCTATCATCTATCAATCTATCTATCACCTACCTGCTTATCATATGTCTATCATCTATCTATCATCTATTATGTTATTTACCTATCATCATCTATCACATATGTATCATTTATTATCTATCTATCTATCTATAATCTATCATCTCTCTATCTATCATGTGCCTCTCATCTGTGTATCATTCATCTATGTATTCTCTGAGTTACAATATTTATTGAACAAAACATTTAATGATTCTTGCTAAAAAAAATCATAAGGCTTTGGATTTTTATTGTCATTAAAGTGAACCAAGGCTGTGCCATTTGCAAAATATGTTGAACTTTCTTTTTGAAATTCTGCTATCCTTCAGTAACACATGTGGAAAAAAAATACATGTGATGTGAGAGGATTTCTGCATGCCAGGAGCATATCTTAACAGGGCATTGTCAGGAACAATGAACAGGGGCATCTCTTTTACCCATTACACAAGGCCATCTGGATCACATCATAGGCGTATAATAGGACTGCACAGAAATGTCTCCTCTGTCTGCTTTTCAACTTGATTCAGAGAACAAAAGAAATTAAAATTATTTTCCACCTACAGGAAAAATTAGGCTCTAACAGCTGGAAGGAAAGGTAAGGGATATGAAAATGAAAATGAAAATGACTGCAAATCACTTTTCATAAGCCGGTAAGCTAGAATAGCTGGCTTTGAAGGCTTTGGGACATATTCAACAAGCCAGTGCTAAATGCATCATGTTCTCACTGTGCTCTGTGGCAAACCAGTTTGACAAAGATCATCTTCACGAACTGTTTATTATCAGACCAAGTGTGTAAATTGGGAGAACGTGATTTGCAAAGGAGATAGAAAAGATAAAAGAAATTTGTCTTCAGAAATGTGGAAAGACATATTCATGAAGGACTTTGAAAGCAGGGCTTTAAGTGTTTGATTTATGGAGTCTTTTGACAGTTTTGTGAATCCAATGGAGTCCTTCACATCTTATTAAAGGGCATGACCATTTCCCTAGTTTTCCAAGTCAAATATTCATGACCCTTTATTTCCCTTAACTGAGGTACGAGCAGTTGACAAGTTCTGTGAGCTCTACTACCCTTCCTCAGTTTTCAATGTAGCCAAACACAGCTGATGCAGGTTAAGGCAAAATTCTACCAAATATCCAGTGCCATTTCAATCCTCCCTCTAATGTTCTCATCTCTACATGACAGGGGAAATATATTCTAAAATCTAAATCATATCATACCTCTGTATACAACTGTCTGTATACAACTCTCCAATGCTTTAAGTAACAATTTGAATTAAATAAAATCAAAATACCGTACTGTGGCCTTAAGACCCTACATCTGAACCAAGGCTATAATGATAGCTGGTAGCCACTGAGCATCTACCTATGTCTTGGTTTCTCTTCCTGTTACTGTAGTAAGATAATCTAACAAAGGCGATTCAAGGGAGAAGGGGTCTATTTCACGTTACAGTTCAAGGTTCATGGCTGGGTAGTCAAAGCAGAGGACCTTGAAGCAGCTGGTGACATTACATTCACAATCAGGAAGCAGAGAGATGGACCCATGCTAATGCTCTGCTCACATGCCTTCTACAGCCAGGTAGGTCAACCGCACTCCAGGGAATGGACCCATACTCAAGAGCATTTGAGAAACACAAGCTACACTTAATAGGCCTTTAAGAAAATAACAGAGGCCATGAATAGGAGAGGGGTTAGAGATGTGGGGGTGGATATGAAAGGAGATGGTGGAGGGGTCTCAATATGATCAAAATACATTGTATGAAATTCTAAAGAATCAATAAAATGTTATTTAAAAGGAAAGAGATTGGTGAGAAGAAAATACAACTACCCTTTTTTGCTCAAGTCTTTGCCTAAGGCATATAGGGGTATAATACCTGGAAATAATGCAGCCATCTTACAGGCAAATAGATAGCTAGTCTAGATATTAGGGTAGGTCTGCAGGGAGCCATGTTCTCTCTTATGCTTAGCCTCTTAGCTAATGAGTCACAGAGACTCTCTGTATTTTATATAAGAAAACAAATTTACCCATTATTTAGACTATTTTGTACCCAATTTTCTGTTACTTCCTCTTCAAAGAATATTAGATCCACAGGCACAGCCCCTGAGAAAAATGTCCCTGGATGATCTTATGAAAACCTGTTTCTCTTTTTAGTCATTGCATGTTTTATCTGAAAGCAGCTTACTGATTTATCTTCTACTCTCCTCTCAAGAATGTGAGTTCTCCAGAAAGAAATCATTCATTTACTCATTCTGCTGATGCTCAGAATACCATGGCCTTTTTCCACCTAAAACTTTAACCATCCAAAATTTTCTCAATATATCCATTTCAGTTGGATTATTAAGATCAAGTTAGTTATTTCATGTGAAAGTGCTTATGAAAGGGCCTAACACTAAGCTACTGTTCAACTGTGATAACCTTTAATATTGTTATTCTATATAGGCACTTGATAAATACTTGTTGAATGACTGAGGAAATAAAACCATGCATCCTTAAGACTTCTCTCCAAGTTAGAAAAAGGTAATAGAGAGATGTGTCTCATTCAAAAGAAGCAGACTTTTAAAAGGACAAGCAGAGAAGTGCTAAAGTTTAAGCCGACATCATAGAAATATCTACTTCTTAAAAGCAGATTACACTAGAAAGCACAGTGACCTTGACAGCCATATGGAATCTCCATCACAGTAGAGGAATTAGAAATGGACTAGACAGGCAAGTCTTCTGTTACTGTCAGCAAGGGGGGGGGGAACCCTTCAAGCACCCATGAATCAGCTAAACATTTTTCAGACAGGAAACTAAAAATGTAGCAGATTCTTGAATGTCATTAATGAAAGTTTAATATCTAAAAGGTAAAGAAACAATCACTTCAGGCCTAGTTCTGACAGAACAAATTGATAGATTAAGTGAAAATAGTGTGGACCTTTAAAAAAGTGACTATATTATCTTTGATTTTATTTTTTCCAAAGGAAAGAAAGCTGGAGATTGCGAATTGTACACCCTAGATTATAAGGATGTCTGCAAAATGTTTAGAGAAAAGATATGCATTATTCATAGCATGAGACTCCTAAAGAGATTATGACTCAAAAGTGTTATGATGTTCTCAAAAAATGCAGTTATGAGTACAAATGATAAGGAGGAGGAGAGGGGAAAGAAAGTTAAAATTTAAAAATGTAGCTCTAGAAACTTCTTAAAAAACAAATACAATTGAGGCACATTTGTCTTTCTTCATGGTATTCTCACAGATACAATGCCAAGAGTGTAGCAAACAGAGAGCATCAGCAAATGAATGAACAAACACTGAAAATGAGAGCTGTGGTGTCAGTAAAATGCAGGTGAGAGCAAATAAAGTCCAAACTGAGCCAAGATGACAGGGGGAATTGTTTGTCAAAATCAACTGCTGGTTTTATCGGAAGCAAGAGAAAGCCATAACATTGACCTAATTTGTATAATGACGTTATGAAGAAAGTGATGTTCCACTTCTGAAACACTGTGAGGGCAAAGACTGTCAGTACCACATGCTGGAAAAGAATTCATATGTCTTATTATGCATTACAATACACAGTGCAAAACTACTTTTAAATTGAGATCTCTGGGTACAAGAACCAGATTAGGAGACTAAACAGTGCATTTATTTTTGTTTGAAATGGTGAATTTATAAAATTACCATGAAGTGAATTTGTGTGTGAATCACAACAGCATTATCAGTGAAAGATTCAGCATTAAATATAACTAAATTCATACTTTGATACTATTATCAACCTATCAGAACATTTGGGCTTATGCACAAGGGTCCACACTGTCTTTATGATCTGCTGTTTTGTTTTTAATTGACAAGCAATAATTGTGCATATTTGTGGGGTATGATGTACTGTTTTCTATGTATGCATTGTGTTATGATAAAATTCAGGTAATTATCATGTCTACCACTTTAAATATTTATCCTTTCTTTGTGGTAAGGGAAAACACTCAAAAATTCTCTCTTCCAGCTATTTTGAACTATATAAATTAGTTATTGTTAACTAAAGTCACCATACTGTGCAGTAGAAACCAGAGCTTGATTTCCTTCTTTAAAACAGTCAGAAATACTGGATGCTAATATAATTTGGTGAATTAGTGATTAGCTCAAATGATAGATAACGGATTATTCCAACCTGGAGGAAGTATTTGAGTGGGGTTAGCACTGAACTTTCTTCTTAGCCTTATAATGCTCTATTTTAAAAAATCAATTATTAAAAATTTTGAGGTTATAGTCATTACATTTCCAGTGATGAATTCTTCGGTAGTATTGCAAACACAATTCAACAGATTCAGATAAGAGTTTGGCATCTCAGGATAATGTGAAATTTAACAAGATTAAGTATAAGAAAAATAAATTGACCTGAACTCAAGTCCAAATTATTAATGACACCAAAACAGGATACAATAAGTAACCTGAATAATTTTTTGACTACTGATGCAACTTAATCTTCTCATTCATCTTCGCTTTCTACCCACATCTTAGAAAGCTGTTTGGAAAGAAATAAAAAAGTAAATAAAATCCTGTGTATTCCTTTGTTAAGCTCTTACAGGAGATTTAAAAAAAAAATTAGGCAAGTACTTGCCCAGGCACAGGCACCCTCACAGAACTCCAACCTCCAACTTTAACAAGAGGCCCAGCCCAGTTTCTACCCTGTATTCTCAAGCCATTCCGGGCCTGCTCTCTCCTACCCTGGTCTCCTCAGAAACTGCTATTATGTGAGCAGTAAACCTGTTTATGTTCTGTGTGTTCTATGTCAGTGCTCCATCATCAGTCCCTGCACCATGGGTACAACACAGAGGTAGGCCACCACACGGAGGAAGGCAAGGGTTCATTTTTAGCAACAGCAGGCAGGAGAACTCAGAAGGTGACAATAGGAAAATCAGAAACATACGATTCAAGACCACAGTACGCTAGATCTGCCAAGAATACTAATGGAATCTTGGAGTCTTGAGCACAAGTTAACATGAAGGAGAGCAACTGCTATCTTCCCAAGGGCACACTCAGGACTGACTTCTCTTACATGGTTCCTTCCTGGGGTAGTATTACCCAAGCTCCTCAGTTTAAATTCCATCCATGTGCTGGTAATTCCTGTACGCTTATCTTCAATTCAGACCTCAACTTGGATAACTACAGATATCTCAAAGTTGACATATCCAAAGCTGAACTGATTATCACCACTAACCTCCTCCTTGCTCAGCCCTTGACTATTCTCTTCCCAGGAAATGATGACTCAGGCTGAAGCATGGTGTTATCCCTGACACCAATTTCCTTTCATAACATACTGATCAGAAGATTAGCAAATCATGTCAGCTCTGCCTTAAAACTATATGCAGAATTCAAGTGTTTCTCAGTCACACAGCTTAACCCTAGTCCCCACACTACCATTATGTCTTGCTTACTTTATTGCAATAATTTCATAGCTGGGCACCCTGCCCCACTTTCTGTCTAATCACCACCAGCAACCAGAATGTTTTTGCTAAAAATAACATCAAATCACTTCTCTGTTGTAAATGTTCCAACAGTCCCCCTGGCTGTCAGGATAAGAGCAAAAGTCTTAACTGATCTGACTCCACTCTGGCTCCATTTCCCATGATCCTGTAGCGTACTCTTCCAACCACACTGACCACCCACACTGACCGACCACACTGACCACCCACACATCTATTTCTTTTCTTTAACATATCAACCTTGGTCTAATCTTAAAACTTTTCAACTTGCTGCTCCATCTACCTGGAATTCTTGTTGTCAGTTTTCTATACAACACTTGTCATTATTTCTCTAACCCTTTACTTAAATCATATCTTTAGGATGATTTTAAAAGTCTACTCCCTTGTGTTTGGTATACTCAGCATGTACCACAGTGCCAGACAGTGCAGACCCAGAAAATGTTCTTTTGGTTAAATGACCTTCATTACTTTAATTGTAATATGAACAAGATCATAAGCACAGACTAAGGACAGAACAAGTAATTTTACACAAAGAATAGGGAAAAGAGAATACCATTAGCCTGGAGAAGAGTAGGCATAGAGGAATTGGAAAACTTAAGTGCTGGTTTTACATGGTAGGAAGCTTCAAATATTTCAGGGCTGTAATATGAAAAGAACTTACCCTAATATGTTTGTATTTCTAAATTATTCCCTGATACCACAGCAGACAGATTTTAACTCAATTTCACATAGTTTAAGTGTTCTGATGATAGCCAAGCTGTCGCCAAAGAAACAAATTCCTTCTTGAATTCAGAGACAGGCTTGTTACAGAGGATCATCTTTATATTACACCAATGTATGATACTCTTCTTCCATGGATGAAACTATGTACTGAAGGTATCATTTGAACAAATGGACAGGGGCAATATATTTATAAGAGAAGTATAAGAATAAAAGCCATTGTTTGCACATCAAAATCTTATGTGATATACTATTTTTTTCTGGATTTCTAAATGTGTTGAAAATTTTTAAGGCATGAAACTTGTGGCTCAGATGGCAGACTCCAGCCACCTCTGTGCAATCTTGTAAAGGAGAAGAATCGGTATAGACACCAATATACTGTATTCTATTCCCTTTTCCAATTTCTTCCTCATTTCAACCACATAGTAACCTTAAATGATCTGAGCTCTTAAGAAATATAAGCTGTATTTTTCCAGTCATGACCTCACAGCTGCTTTCTCTGGACGTTATCAAGAACACAAGTGAAGGAGGCAATTGTCTTCTGCTGAAAACCAGTATTAGGGTGGCTTTAAAATCATTTTATCTCTATTGCAGTCAACATCTCCCTAAATAATAGTAAGAAAGAAAAATCCAAGTGAAAGTAACTCAAAGTATGCTTCCTGTAAAACAAAATAAACCAAAAAAAATTTGGGGGAAATGGAAAAAAATTAAAGCACATCCATCCCAACACAGGATAAAACCATTATGACCTTCCACAAGCTTAAAACTCTTCAAAACTGGAAACCAAAGATAATGAGTTTGCTGAAATGCCAGAAAAATCTTCCTACCTTTCAAAAGAATAAATAGCCATATAGGGAACCAAAGCAATTGAGCCGTGTAAGAAAATCGATTCAGTACTGAGAAAAAAAGAGTTAGTAAGGTAGACAAAATGGCCAAACATTTGGAGAAGAAATTTTAAAACATGGAGGAAAAAAACATAAGGAAATTGAGACACTGTAAAAGAATCAAGAAGAAATGCTGAGTCAGTTGATCAAATTAAAAAACAAAAAAAAAAAACCATTGGGGCTGGAGAGATGGCTCAGTGGTTAAGAACACTGGCTGTTCTTACAGAGACCTGGGTTCGAATCCCAGAACCCACATGGCAGCTAACAACTGTCCGTAACTCCAGTTCCAGGGGATCCCACAGCCTCTTCTGTCATCCTTGGGCATTGCATGACGTAGGTGCACTTACCTACATGCAGGCATAACACTCACACACATAAAAATAAAAGTAATAAATAAAATCTTTTAAAAAAAACATTGTGTGAAGCATTATCAATAGGCTAGACTGAGAAGAAGAATGGATTTCATACAAAATTAAGACAGTAATGTATTCAGACCTAAAAAATTTAGTAATAAACAGTAGCTCATTGAATATTTAAGGTGAAAATCCTAAAAATGCTGCAGCTACGAGCCTTCTTACTTAATTTTTGTATTGTTTCTGACTTCATCACATTAATCCTGATAATTGTTTGAACCATAACAACACCAAAAAAGATACGAAGACAAAAAAGAAAATGAAAACAAAAGAGTATAGACCAATCTTCCTGATAAGCATTGATACAAGTTGGTTTCAATAAAATACTTGTGAACAAAATTCAAGAACTGTGGGAATGACATTTATCTAAACTTGTAACCAAAGTTAACCTTGTGTTTGGAAATATTTAACACCGTCTCAGTTTGTTCATAATGTAAACATGATTGTTGGACCTTGTGCTCTTCTCTTAACATAAACATATAATTTTAATACCAATGACTCTTCCTTGCCTTTGACCCAGAATAATGAATGTGTTGTGTGCGTATGGTGTGAATATCAAGTGCTATAAGCAGTGAATATTCATTGAAAGCAACTGATTTGTGTTGCAAACACTACGTGGGATTAGACTGATAACATCTTTTTATGGTTATGTGTGCTATTCTATGTCAGCAGTGGTCAGAAAAGAAAAATCCCCTTATAAGACAAATTCTGCTTTTCCTTCCCCATTTTATGCTGGATGTGCAGTTTCCATAAATAGAGATCAAAGCCTTTGTTCAAGAGCACATTTCTGGGAAAAATCTGAAGGAAAAACTTCTCAGAGAAGTTCTGGTCCCATTCTTATTTTAAGTGGACGCTAAGTCGGGCTGTTTTTGTTCAGGCATTACCATAATGTGGCATCTTCCCATCCCAAAGAACATGTTAAGAAGATCACCTATCATGACCAGGGATACAGAGTTGGTTCAAATCCATATGCATTTTATATACAAATTATAAATATAGCACAACATAAAAATGGACTTGAGAAGAGAAATTGCATAGTTATCTCAATCTGTGCAGAGAAACCATTTGGTACAGTTTAAAATCCTTTTAGGTATTAGAAATAGGAAATATATCAACAGTAAAGATTACATATAAGACAAACCTATGATTAACATTATACTAAATAGAGAAAAATATGAGCATTTCCACTAAAATCTGGGTTAAGACAAGAGTGCCATTTTATCACTTCTATTCACTATAGTGCTCAAAGTCTTAGCTAGAGTGGTAAAACAAGGAGAATAAATAAAAGAAATGCAATCAGGAAAGGAAGAAGTCATACTATGTCCATTTGCAAATATCATGATCCAATACTTAAAAGATCCAATGACTTTACCCCAAAACTTTTAAATCTGATAAACACTTTTATACAAATAGCAGAATATACAATCAACATGACAAACAAATAGCTCTTCTCTGTATCAATAACAAACTTACTGAGAAGAAAATAAGGGAGGGGGGATTTCATTCACAATAACTTCAAAAAATGGAATACTTCAGATCAAACCTAATCAAAATGATAAACAACCTCTTCCTGAAAACTTTAAGACATTGACGAAAGATACTGGAGACACTAGATGATGAAAAAACCTCCCAGGCTCGTAGATTGCTGCAATGGTTTTATTACCAAATATGGTCTATGGATTCACTGTAATGGCCCTAAAAATCACAATGATATTCTTCATAGAACTAGGAAAAAAAAAAACAGTGAATAGCTAAAGCAATCCTAAACAGAAAGAACAATGCCAGCAGTGTCAAAATATCTAATCTCAAATTATACTACAGATACACAGTGGCAATGACATCATAGTACTTGCACACAAACAGACTTGTAGACAAATGGAATAGAACAGAAGACCTAGAAATAGATCCACACAGCTAGAGCCACATGGTTTTGACAAGGATGTAAAAAGCAAACGTTGGTAAATGGTACCCTCTCTAACAAATTGTTCAGGGAGAACTGGATATCCCACATGTAGCAAAATGAAATTAGGTTCATATCTCTGACCCTGCACAAAAATCAATTCAAAATAAATCCAAAACCTTAATATAAGAGCTGAACGAAAAGGACTCTTAACAGCACAGAAAATAATCCCTGGAATTGACAGATGAGATTATGCTAAATTATAAGCTTCTGCATAGGAAAAGAAACAATCACTAGAGTGGGAGGAAAAGTTTGCCAACTACACACCAGACAGAATTCATATCTCAGAAAATACAAAAAACTGCAATTAAAGAGAAAAATGAAACAACTCTTCCAGTCAATAAATAGACTACTAAACGGAATAGACAGTTTTCAAAGGAAACACAAATGGTGAATAAACACCTGAAAAGAATATTTAACGTCTTTAGTCATGGAGGGAAATGAAAATTAAAATCACTCTGAGTCCCATTTTGCCCCAGTCAGAAATCTATCATTGAGAAAACAAATAGCATTGTGGATCTTAGCTCCAAATATTTAGATATATGTGTAGCTCTTCACTTTATCAAAGAAGCTTCTTTTTGTAACAGAGACAGGTACAGAGATTCACAATTTGTCAAAATGCCAAGAATAAATGACCACGGGGTGTTGAACTGTAATTGATAAACACACAAAGCCACCTCTACCCTATGGAAGAGGAGAGCAGAAGAGAGAGAGAGAGAGAGAGAGAGACAGAGAGAGAGAGAGAGAGAGAGAGAGACAGAGACAGAGAGACAGAGAGCTGGGGCATCTGCTGCTAGATAGTGTCTTTCAGACATGACAGGGAAGGTGCATGCATGAAATCTCAATAATGTGGTAACCTAAACAAGACCTCCATAATGACACCAGTGGCATGCCCACATGGATGAAGGGGGGCGGGATTTTGTGATGTCACATCTCTGTATGAAGAACTACAGATAACTAATGGATGCTGAGAAGGGGAGGACTGTTTCCCTTCAAGGATGAGTTCTCTGAAAGATGAACCAATCCCAAGTGGCCAACCCTAAACACATGTACATATAAACAACACTAAATGTTTCTCTGTGTGTGTGTGTGTGTGTGTGTGTGTAACAACAATAATTAAAAAAAAAAGAGGTCGCAAAATTGAGAGGGAGTTGAAACATGTGGAAGGAGTTAGAGAGGGGGAGAAGGATGGATAGAAATTGTGTAAATATGGTAATGATCTATGAAATCCTCAAAAAATGTATTAATAAGTAAAAATTAAATATTTTTAATGTATATTTTATTGAATTTTTGTGCATTTCATACAATAGATCTTAATCATATTTTGACCTCTTCCCTAACTGTACCCCCTATAGCTCACCCGCAGGATTTCATGCATTGTCATATATGTTAAGGCCTATCGGGTCAAGTTTGTGTACCCAGATGTCCCTTCGTATGAGTTCATCCACTGGAGCCTGTTCAGCCTATCTAGTATCACTCCCTTAAAGAAGATTGACTCTCCCTTACCCAGCAGTGATCAGCCACCAAAAGTAACTCAGCTAGGGTTGGGGCCTCCTACCCATTCGCCCAGTTCTATGATGGTTTTATCTGACTGAATTTGCATGGGTCTTGTGCATGCTGTCACCATTGCTGTAAGTTCATATGAGCAAGTTCTCAGGAGCCTGGAGGACTCTGTCTCCTTATCCTCATGCACCTCCTCCCCTGGCTCTTTCAATACTTCCTCCCCTCCTTCAGCAGTGGTCTTTGAGCCCTGGGTTTATAAGGTTAAATATAGGAGTCCTGTCCGGAGACACGAGCTCTGCAGTCTCTTATTCTCTGCACTTTGGCCAGCTGTGGCCTTTTGTGTTCATGGCCCGCCCTCTGTTGCATGAGGAAGCTTCACTGGTGAGAGTTGAGAGATGCATTAGCATTCTCTCTACCCCTTGTTCCACTGTGTTCCATGAGCTTTAGGTGTAAAGTCTTTAAAAAAAAAAAAAAAAGAAAAGAAAAGAAAGCAATAATAAATGCTAGTAAGACATGGGTAAATAAGAACTATTATTATTCATTACTGGTGAAAATGTAAGCTGATAGAACCACTCTGGAAATCAGGATGGAGGCGTCTCACAGAACTAAAAATAGAACTACCAAATGACCAACAATACCATTCTTGTGCATATATTCAACAGACTCTAAGTCAATATACCACACAGAAACTTGCACACACATGCTTATTACTCTACTATTTGCAATACCTAAAAAAACGGAGCCAGCAGATATCTCTATCAGCACATAAATAGATCAAGAAAATATGGTACATTTATGCAATGAAATTTTTTATACAGCCATAAAGAAAAATGAAGTAATGATATTTTCAGGAAAAACAGAACTGGAGATCATTATGTTAAAAGTAAAATAAGCCAGACTCAGAAAAACAAATACTGAACTCTTTTCTCATATGAACATTCTAAATTTTAATTTGTGTTTGTGTGTGTGTGTGTGTGTGTGTGTATGTGTGTGTGAGTGTGTTTCTAACTACAAAGAAGGGGACTACCAGGAGGAGGAAGGGCCCATCAAGAGGAATTCAGGGGGAAAAGATATTAAATTTAAAACAAATAAAAGTGTTAAGACATACATATTCCACTATATTAACACATTTCTTTTTCCATTTTAAAAATTTATTTATTTTTATTTATATGTATGAGTATTTTGCCTGCATGTATGTAAGTGCACCTATGCATGTAATGACCACAGAGACTGGAAGAAATCACCAGATTCCCTGGAACTGGGGTTACAGATGGGTGTTAGTTGCCATGTGGGTGCTGGAGACCAAACCCAGATCCTCTGCAAGAGCAGCCAGTATTCTTAACCACAGAATCATCTCTTTAGCCTGTATTTTTCTACTTTTAATACTTATTTCCCATGCTTCTATTTTCTTTCCTTGTTTCTCTCCAGCACAGAGAGAGAGAGAGAGAGAGAGAGAGAGAGAGAGAGGTTTTCATGTTCTAATCATCCCTAAAAACCACTGATGTTTGTGTTTCTAGAATTCCTTTAGTCTTTACTCATATTCTAGTTAAAAACAGAAGCTAAAAGAATGTTACTGGAACAACTCTTGTTAAAAAAAAGAAACCCTGCAGACCTGAACAAGAGTGGTGATGTCTCCTAACTTCCTTTCCAACACTGAAGGGTACATGTGTGTGAAGCAAACACTAGGTCCCAAGAGCAGAGACCATAAAGTTCTTTTGAATCTTCCCACAGAATCAAGACTAGTGTCTTATTGTACTGGCACTAAACAAATATTGGCTACGAATGTACACTTTCCTGAAAATCTGACAGTAGATGTTTATCTTTCACCCTGGAGTCCTCACTTTTGAAAGTTTTTTAAAGTTTCAAAGGACTTTCTTAAAGGGCATGAAATTTATATATATATATTTTTATATTGCTGCAAATGGTTCTCACAGCAGTGGAACTTTTCTACTTTATTTAGATTGCTTTGCACTTTTCTTACAATTCCATATGCTACACTTTGATCAAATCTATATAATACTTATTCACAGTAAGAAGGGCAGGGGTGAGTGGGAAATGTGTGATTAGGTTTGGCTAGCAGGTTTTCATGAGCCCACCTGGCTCCCAAGTCTTCTGCCAAACAGGCTCAGGGTCTCCACAAACTGTCCCTGATCTTCTCAATATCTACCACTTAAGAAATAAAGCCCTTTTCCCTGATTTCCTCCAAAAAGCAAATGTTTTTTTAAAAAGTGATCACAAATCCTTTCTATGCATAGAAGAAATTGCAGAAGTTTTGAAAACATGGAGTTTATATCATAGCAATACACTTTCCACCACATGCCTCTAAATGCTATGTCTCCTCTTCTAATGTCCCTTTCCACTAAGTGGGTCCCAGCCCACCCAGAATTCTACAGGCTTGTCCCCTTTGCTCATCTTCACAAGCCCCTTCTTGCTTCATGTGCAGAGCAGCACAGCAATGTTAGCACTTACTAGAAACCAGGCAGAGGGATCTTGAGTCATTGATAGTTCCTGTTCTTGTACCTCCTATAATCTATCTCTAAATCTATTTTTGTCTTTCAATCCTCACTCCAAACAAACTTTTCTTTCTTGATGCCTGTATTTCAGTCCAAAATCCAAAATTTACTGTTGTTTCTCATCTTTCATCTGCACATACTGCCTAACCACAACTGTTTGACTACATTCTTGTTCAGATTACAGCCCTATTTACAAGTTCACAGCAGTTCTGAAGTTCCCATTCAAAGATTTCCCAGGCCTCTTACACCTAGATGAGTTCCATATCATTTCAAGTTGATGTCCAAACACAGATCTCCACAACTTACATGTTACAATATGAATGTGAAATCTTCTCCATTACATCAACTATGAGGTCTAATTGTTAGCTGATGGGCTTTTGAGAAAAAGATTGGACCAAGAGGGTTCTGGCCTAATCAATGTACTAATCCATCGATAGATTCATAACGTGAAGGCATTGTCAGAAGGTGATAAAAAGTGGGCGTTCGGGCCTCATTGGAGGAAGACGATCATTGGAACATTCTTGGGGAATATCATACCCTGAGCCCTTCGTATATTCCCTTTTCTTGCTTTCTGATCACAATGAAGTGAACAGCTGCTCTATTGTACCACAAGGTCTAACTACCACGATATTCTGGCCAAGCAAATGAAATCAAACCATAGACCAAAATAAAGTTTTTCTCCCTTAACTTTTTTTTTCTGTCAAGTATTTCATCACAATGATGATAGAACTAATGTGTCACAACTAATACCTAACTAGTATCTGTACCAGACATGTCTTATTACAGTTCTCCTTTAATCTTGATATATGTGACATGTCCCCATTCTACAGCACTTTATATCATTATTTAGTTAAATCCCACTTATATTTAAAGACCCCACTCCAAAGCCAATACCTATTTTGAAGTCTTCAAGCCCAAACTGTAATTCTTCATTTGTAAAATTATTTTTGTCAGTTGCTTCAGGTATTTCTGGTTGTTGGAATATTTGTTTCTTTAGGTGTTTCCCAAATTTACCACAAACTTACAGGAGTAGGGAAGAGTCTAATAGGTTATGTCCTCTTACAGAACCAAATCTACAACTGGACATACAAGGCTACGTTTGTGTGTTGAATAGAATAAGATAATGATTTAGAAGTAGCCTTGGAACGGTGGCCTCTTACAGGCTACAGGATCTGAGGACAAAATTCCCAACTTCTCTAGGCTTTGGCTTTCTCATTTGAAAAAAAAAAGACAACATAAGTGACATGGTCTGCTGCCATGATTACCCCAGAGTTCATGTGTTGAGATTTTAGGCCCCCAAATTATGTAGATAGTATCCAGAGGTGGGACCTTTGGGAGGTAATTAGGGCTAGGTGGGGCTTCAAAGCCATTAAAGATGGAAATAATGGCATTATGAGATGAGAAACAGGGACTTGAGCCATGTTTCCGCCCTCTTGCCATATGATGCCTTCTACCATGCTGTGATACAGCCAGGAAGCCCTCACCAGATGTGGCCTTTTAATCTTATACTCTCTTGCCTTCTGAACTATGAGAAATTATTTAATTTCCTTTACAAGTTATCTAGTCTCAGAATTCTGTTGAAATAACACAAAATGGGTTAAGACAGTTCTCAAAAAGATTAAACAAGACAAAACAGAGAAACCACTTGGTATGGCATATGTAATATTTTTAAATTTTTATTTATTATTTTTATTTTATGTGTATCAATGTATTGCCTGCATGTATGTAAATGCGCCCATGTCATGCATTACCCTCAGAGGTCAGAAGAGGGTGTTGAAGGCCCTGAAACTGGAGTTACAAATGGTTGTTAGCTGCCATGTGGGTGCTGGGATTTGAACCTGGGTCTTCTGCAAAAACAGTCATTGCTCTTAACCACCTTGCCATCTCTCCAGCCCTAGTTTATTCAATAGTTTAAAGTAGATATTTTTAAGGATCAACTAGAAGGGGCATTTAAGGTCATGTGTTATAGTCCCTTCATTTCATAAATAATATTAACTGCCACAAGTTAAGTAAACAGAAGACTAAGAGGTTGTCCTTAGTAGAATTGGCCAGAGATTTCACCAAGGCCATTATTATCTAGGACAGGATGAGGGCTGAGGCCTGCCCTCGACTCGCATAGCTAGCTGCCCTTTTTGCAGCACTGATAAAACTAAATCAGTGACTGTACTTGGTATATTAGAGATTCTAGAGACAGCTTTTAAGATGTCTTTAGATTGTTCTGATAACTTAATTTGAAAATCAATAAATTAAAAGATGTTATCTGTAACCCTAAACAAAAGGACACTGCGGAATAATTTTCCCTTAGAAGGAAACAAAGTGGATATTAAGATTTATGCCCTGGATGCTTGAGCTTGACCTCCAAACCCTCTCTGTGATCTTTGAAATGTTTTTGGGAGGGGGTTGCATGTGAGAGAGAGAGACAGAGACAGAGACAGAGAGATGGGGGCAGAGAGCAAGTCTATGTATGTTTGTGAGTAGTCTCACCAAAGGAAACGCATCTGAACAAATGCATTTTCCTGTTCAGTGAGGAAGAGAAAACTACCTCATCCTAGAACTGAAGAGATGCCGTTAAAAAATACTAGATGATGCCAGCAGAATCTCCCTAAAGGAGCAAGAGATAGAGATGTAGCTCAGACAGTAGAATGCCTGCCTAGTATGTATGAAATGCTCTGCGTTTGTTTGATTCCCAGTACTACATAAAACAGACTGCAGTGATACATCTCTGAAATCCCAGGTAGTTGCAGGAAGATGAGAAAAAGTTCAAGGTCTTCCTTGAACTATAGTGAGTTTGAGGCCAGCCTCAGAAAAAAACAAAAATTTATGTTGTATTTCCTCTGAAAAGTATGTATGCTATGAACTGAATGTTTGTTTCTCTATCAAATTAATATGTTGAAGCCTAACTCCTATCTTGGCTGTATCTGGACATGGGGCTTCTAAGGAAGTAATCAAATCAGATGAGCTTGTAAGCACTGAGCAATTTAAAAAATATATTTTATTTATTATTTTTATGTGTATGCGTGTATTGCCTGCATGTAGGTAAGTGCACCCATGCCGTGCAATGCTCAGGGAGGACAGAAGAGGATGTCAGAGCCCCTGGAACTAGAGTTACAGACAGTTGTTAGCTGCCATGTAGGTGCTGGGATTCGAACCCAGGTCTCCTACAAGAACAATCAGTGTTCTTAACCACTGAGCCATCTCTCCAGCCCAGGACTGAGAACTTTTGTGATAGGATTAGTATGATGGTTTGAATAAGAAATGTCCCCAGTAGGTTCATGTATTTGAACTCTTGGTCCCCAGTTGGTGGCACTGCTGGGGGACATGCATCCCTCACATGTTTAGGACATATGACCTTGCTGGAGGAGGTATGTCATGGACAGTGGACTTTGATACTCCATGCTCTTGCCCCATTTGAGTTTACTTTCTCTGTTTCATGTATGCCATTGAAGATGTGATCTCTCAGCTTCCTGCTCCAGACACCTGCTGTGTCATGCCCCCCTCACCATCATGGACTCTCCCTCTGGAACTGTAAGCCAAAATAAACTTTCTTCCGTAAGTTGTTTTTGGTCATGGTGTTTTATCACAGCAACAGAAAAGTAACTAATACAAATAGTATTCTCACAAAAGAGCCATTAGATTACACACTCGCTCTCTCCTTTCTCTCTCTCTCTATGTATTATAATAT